>NC_137607.1:45107801-45115301 GCF_963280865.1 Gymnoscopelus braueri | reverse complement strand
ATAAGTAGGTTGGCAGAGGAGAGGAGAGGAGAGGGAGAGGGAGAGGGAGAGGGAGAGGGAGAGGAGAGGAGAGGAGAGGAGAGGAGAGGAGAGGAGAGGAGAGGAGAGGAGAGGAGAGGGAGAGGGAGAGGTGAATGTCGGGTTCTTGTCAGGAAGTTTTTACTTCTTTTCCCAGCATGCCCCTGGCCTCTCCAACTTCCCGTCGTGGGCTGAGAGAAGCCAGATGCAGGCAGGATAATCACCTCTAATAGGAGATCATATTGAAAGCAGCCGAGAGCACACCAAGGCAATGAGGTGGCAGCACACACACACACACACACACACACACACACACACACACACACACACACACACACACACACACACACACACACACACACACACACACACACACACACACACACACACACACACACACACACACACACACACACACACACGGTGTGTTCACTGACATTTTCTTGACATGTACGTATCCTCAGTGGTGGAAGAAGTACTCAGATGTTGTGCTTAAGTAAAAGTATCAATACAGCAATGCAGAAACATTCTGTTTCAAGTAAAAGTCCGGTAATCAAAATGTACTTGATAATAATAATCAATAATCAAAATGTACTTGATAATAATAATCAATAATCAAAATGTACTTGAGTATCTTGAGTACTTGGGCATCAATATATACTTAAAGAACCAGAAGTAAAAGTACCGTACTCATTATACAGAACGTCCCGTTTCATAAGGTATAATTTTTTCTTTTTAAATCGGCTATTTTCAAATAGCCAAAGTTTAAATAGGGCTGAAGTGGTTAATGTATGTTTTATAAAGTAAATAAAGTTTTCAAATAATTATAGTAGAGTAAAAAGTACAATATTTGCCTCTGAGGTATAGTGGAGTAGAAGTAAAAGTATTGAAAATTGGAAATACTCAAAATTGTACTTAAGTACAGTACTTGAGTACATGTACTTTACTTTCCACCACTGGACATGCACTTATATACACATGCACATATGCACACATACACCTAAACGCAGGCATGCAAGCAGCACATTCTCACATGAGAGCACGCACGCACGCACGCACGCACGCACACACGCACACACACAAGATCCTTTTTCCTCTCTCCTTCTCTATTTCTCCAACAGTCATCCTAGAAAAATGTTTGCACATGGCCACAAAATATATCAACAATTCATACCACCATATATCAATTATCAATTCAGTAACAGGCCTCAGCAGGCCTCAACAGGCTCCCCTGACGTATGGCTCGTATTTGGGTTGGAGCAGGCCTTCTGAAGGCCCAGCGGTCTAGCCATGCTGGCATTAGCAAAGCAATATGTCTCTGTCCAAAAGAGAGGGAGAGAGAATGTTCGACTGTCCAACCTTAGGATTTCAGCACAAAACAGCCCCTGAACCTCCGTATCACTCACTCTGGGAGTTTGGAGATTTTGGCATTCATTTTTGTTTCCAAAAGTAGGCTAGACACCCAGCATTTGACCAATGTGACGCCTATACTGTATTATTCTGACCGTGGTGAGGGCAAAACGAATTACGGAAAAGCACTTATAGTTGGAAGTTAAAAATAAATCTTGTTTTTAGCTCGTGCCTTTGATGCTGTAAGTGGTAAAGACGCTCATCTTCAATAAACCACAAGCTGGTCTAGGTTCAAATCTTGCCAGGTCCTTCTGTCCTGTCAATGTGCATTGTATGCCTCAGTAACAAAATAAATAGACCCCCCCCCCCCACACACACACACACACACACACACACACACATACACACACACACACACACACAGACATACAACCCCCCCACCCTGCAGATATTAAAAAAAAAACTCTAGCACTAATATTTCAGACAACATAATCACCTCTGTTTTTTCCTGGGAAATGGACATGAGGTTAGATATTTCTTGTACAAACATACAGTACAATAAAACATTGTTTTGAAAGCCAGCCTCTTGACGGCTTTCCGTGCAAGGAGCAGCTGTGCCGGGGTATTTAAGCCAATCAGACTGACATGAAGACACTGGATACTACTGCCACAGTAGTCTGTGTGTGTGTGTGTGTGTGTGTGTGTGTGTGTGTGTGTGTGTGTGTGTGTGTGTGTGTGTGTGTGTGTGTGTGTGTGTGTGTGTGTGTGTGTGTGTGTGTGTGTGTGTAATGTTTTAGAACATAGAACATTTTACTGTCCAGGAGGCGTGGTGGAATCACTGCGTTATTGAGACAACACTGCACTCCTCCACTTTGTCTCGGATGGAAGTTTGAGTTGGCTTATTCTACTAACTTGGCAGAAAAAAGGAGGGAAAGAAATCCCAATCTTCTGTAATCGTCTTCTCTTCAGAATCAGAAACGTTTATTGCCAAGAATGAAGTTAATAAAGGGAACCTACTTTACCATAAACTATTAAGACCTGAGGCCGATTCTACAAATGCTTTCTAAATCAGTAGTTCTCAAACTTTTTCGTGCCAAGGACGCCCACATTGATATATATTTGGCTGCGGACCCCCATCTGAAAATGTTTTGTGGCAGGGACCCCAGAAGAGAAGATTTGTGTTAAAAAAAATCTAAATTATTCAAACATTTTCAGCCACTTTAAAGATTTTTCAGGAATGTAAAAAAAAAATGCAGATGCAAAAGCTTGTAGATCTGCTATTTTTGAATAGCCAAACGCTAAAATCTAAAATGACACAGATGCTTTCACGGTTTTAATGAGACAGAGCACGGTTGAGAGCATGTACACGAACTTCACTTCTCTCACATTTTTGCACACACAAACATACAGTATAGTTTCCAGGCAGCATAAAGTTAGCTTTAGCATTGTTTAGCACCCTCCCACATATGCCACTATGATGACCAGCTTACTTACTGCAGTGGAAAACAAAGTAAAAGTGAGAGCAGAGTCTAGTAGTATACCGAGTTTTGGGAAAGTGCCATTTGAGTGGTGTGTGGGCCCACAGGTGTGTGGTGTGTGTGTGTGTGTGTGTGTGTGTGTGTGTGTGTGTGTGTGTGTGTGTGTGTGTGTGTGTGTGTGTGTGTGTGTGTGTGTGTGGTCTACTGATTCCTCTCACCTGCACATTCTGCTGTCGTTTTAATTAACACAGAGAAGAACACACTGGAGTCATTTACAACACACACGCCAGACACACAAGAGCACATGCCATTTGGTTCCATTATAGGCTACACTCGCAGAGTTAAATTAATACTCAAGCTCAGAGGCATGAAGAAGAAGAGACACTTCTTTCTTCTTCATCTTGCTGTCTGACACCAACAACCACCTCTCTCTCTCTCTCTCTCTCTCCCTCTCCCTCTCCCTCTCCTCTCCTCTCCCTCTCCCTCTCTCTCTCTCTCTCTCTCTCTGTGTGTGTCAGGAGGAGGTGATGTGGGTGAGATGGAGAGGAGAGAGAGAGAGAGAGAGAGAGAGAGAGAGAGAGAGAGAGAAGAGAGAGAGAGAGAGAGAGAGAGAGAGAGAGAGAGAGAGAGAGAACGAGGCAATAGCTTTAGCAGGCGCATGGGGGCCTTTGGGGAGGGGGTGTGGTAATGGGTGTGTGTGTGTGGTGACACGTGTGTTGGGTTGGGAGGGTAGATTTATGGCGTTGGAGGTGACCTCTGGGACCGTAACACAGTGATGGGTGAGCGGCTCTCAGCGGTAAGCTGCTGGCACTTGACAGAGTGCCGCCAGCAGAATGAATTTACTTCTCTTTTCCTCAATCATCAAGCAAGCCACTGCCCTGACCCCACCCCCCCACCACCCCCCCCCCCCCCCCACCCACCCAGCAGCAAGCAAGCACCATCATCCCTGACTGCTATAACAAGATCTCCACTCTCGGAGGAAGAGAGAGATTGAGAGCGGGAGGGAGAGACGGAGAGAAAGTGGGGAGAGAGAAATACAGAGAGAGACTGAGAGACGCTTTGACTGAGAGACGGAGGGAGAGAGAGAGAGAGAGAGAGAGAGAGAGAGAGAGAGAGAGAGAGAGAGAGAGAGAGAGAGAGAGAGAGAGAGAGAGAGAGAGAGACAGGGAGAGGGGGAGAGGGGGAGAGAGAGGCTGAAAAATTTACTGTCACATCTACTTTTCAACGAGCTCAAGTGAGCACTTCTTTCACCTTCAGTGGAGCAGGTGGGGCACGTGCGTGCGTGTGTGCGTGTGTTTGTGTGTGTGTGTGTGTGTGCGTGTGCGTGTGCGTGTGCGTGTGCGTCTGTGTGCATGTGTACGGTAAAGAGAGCATGTACACACTTCGCTTCTTTCAAAAATGTTTGCATAAACATACACCTCTCTCTCTCTCACGCACGCACGCACGCACGCACGCACGCACGCACGCGCGCGCAGTGCAATGAGGTTATCTGGGACACAAAGGGCAGGCAGCACAGTATTGAAATCACCAGACTACTCTATAGCATTTACATCAGAAGTCAATCTTCCTTATCACATCACCCACACCCACACACCCACACACACACACACACACTCACACACACACACACACACACACACACACACACACACACACACACACACACACACACACACACACACACACACACACACTCTGAGCAGGTATTTGGCAGCCTCCTGTCATCATATTGACGGCTGGAGGTGAGGTAAATTTAATAGCCCTGATTATTTTATACACAGTCGATAAATCTGAGCGCTCGTACATTAAAATTTCACCTTCCTTTCACTGGTCACCACGCCAGAGGGAGAGAAATCCACAATACATAGACAATGTACAATGGACCAATTTAACATGAAAGCTGATTTTAATCAAAATTATACATTGCAAAAAAGCATATTTTTGTGGAGGGAGACCACTGTACAAGAATACAATAATACTGTCCAGGAGGCATGGAATTATCACTGCGCAATTGAGACAACACTCCACTCCTCCACTTTGTCTCAGATGGAAGTTTGAGTTGGCTTATTGTACGAACTTGGCAGAAAAAAGGAGGAAAACATTTTACAATCGTGTGTAATCGTCTTCTCTTCAGAATCGGAAATATTTATAGCCAAGAATGAGGTTTATAAAGGGAACCTGCTTTACCATACAGTACGGTGCACGGTTGAGAGCATGTAGGCACTTCACTTCTCTCACATTTTTACACACACAAACATACAGTATATCGTTGCTGTCGGGCAGGAACCTCTTATCTCCATATATTAACTTTTTGTGTTTTTTGTAAATTAAGTGCCAAGCCCCGAGTTACCCTCAGTGCCAGAACGAGAAATCCAGAGTTAAAAAAAAAAAAAGTTCAGAACCCAAGATATCATTATCTGAAGATTTGCAGCTCCATCCACTCATTGTTTAACTTATATCTGAAAAGGGCTATATCTCGCTTCCTAAGCACTTTTTTTTTACTTAAAAAAAATAAATAAAAAAAGCTGGCACAGTTCGCAATAATTTTTTTATTTCATTGGCACTGAGAGAGTTAACGCCCTACTTGATCATACTACACTGTCACACAAAAGTGTCAAAAGTAGCCGATCTACAAGCTCGAAACGCGGCGCGAAGCAACGCTTTTCGAGCTTTCGAACTGTGGATCTGCTACTTTTGCAAATGTTCTATTTGAATCCTGAAAAGTAACAGTTTTGGACATATGAGGTTTCCACCCGACAGGGACGATATCGTTTCCAGGCAGCATAAAGTTAGCTTGTACAAGAATAGAATAGTTTTAATGCCTTCAAATGTCTATTATTTAAAATTTTGGTTTAGGCAAATGAACATACAAATGGCTTAAAATCGGCAAAGGCAGCACCTTTGCTTTACTCCCTGAGGGAAAGTATTTGCACTCGAAACACGTTGCAGAGTAGTCTATAAGATTTTAAGCCATTTATATGTCTGTTTGCAAAATAAAAGTTTTAAAAAGATATGCGTTTGAAGGCATTAAAACGACTATTTTGCATTGTACAGTGCTCTTCATCCTCAATAGTTTTTTACCTAGGACTCCACTTTTTTTGTGTGGCACAATTATATACAGCCTATATATCAGACAATGTGTGTGTATATATATATATACACATATATATATATATATCTGCTGCATTTGCTGTTTTTCTATTTGAATCCTGAAAAGTAACAGTTTTGAACAGTTTTTCCACCCAACAGAGATGATATATAATTTCTTTCAGGAACACTAAGGGGCCAAGGACATTCAGGTACAGTGGTACATAACTGTAACACCAGCTCATTGTGTTCCGTAGTAGCACGCTGCATCATCTCATTCACTCTGCACTGTTGATGCACACTGTCCCTCTTAGCAAGGAATGCAACTGTGTCCTTTTGAAAAAGGGTCGTTCTTAATCTTAAATAAAGACCACCGCGCTCCACCACCCCTGAACTCCTCCTTTTCAGACCACCACCTCGTTTCTGAGAAATGTTAGGAATACTAACAAAGCATTTCTGTATGAAGGACACATACTGATAAATACTGATAAAAAACTGGTGAAAATGAATGACAAAAATATATATTTTTTAACTTCAAAATCAAGTACAACTTCATGATTGTTGGGTTGGCCGTAGCTGAGTGGGCAATCTGGGTAAAAAATAAAAAAAATGTTTTGCCCCTTTGTTTTTGCCTCTGGGGGCACCATCTCCTTTTCTGTGAAGAAACAGGAACTCGGTTTGGCTCCTCCCATTTCTTAGTCCACTTCCTCCTGGGTGCTTCTGTGTTTATTCCTACTAACACCAACACTACATGTTTAGGGCAGTGGTGCTGACAGATTCAGCCGTTTTACCGAGTGGGTAACAGAGGCCGTCTGGAAATGGGAAGGTCAACGGTTCGACACTCAGCTCGCCCCATGTCTACGTGTCGAAGTGTCCCTGAGCAAAGACACTTAAGCCCTAACAGCTCCCCCATGCACCCCATGGCATTGCCATCTGAGCAGCCAATAGCTGGGTGATCTGTAAGAGCAATTACCCCTCCCTGGGGACCAGAAAACACAGCGATTCTCAATCTGCAGGCCGGGGCCCACTGGTGGGCCGTGAGGATATTGCTCACGATTTTAGATTTTAGTGAAAATATAATGTAAAAAGAAATTATGTATTTCTTCTTTAAAACCTTGAAAAATGTGTAGGAACTTAAAAGTATACAACGTTGGTTCCATTGATCCATGCCAGAACACAATTGATTGATTGATCATTAAAATATTCAAGCACTGAAAATACCACTTAAGGGGCCGGGAACACTTTTAAGATTTTCAAGCGGGCCCTGATCCAGAAAAGGCCACTGCCCTGAAGGTTGTGGGGATTAAACCTGAGATCTTTCGGCGGTAAGAGAACTCCCCTTCTTAAAAAAAAGAAACACGGGTATTTAATTCTATACATAAATCAGTGCCCCCCCCCCCCCTTGTGTTAATGTTATCTCTGTGGAGACAATAAAAGAAATCAAACAGAAACTATGATTAAACATGCGTAATCTTCAGGGAGACGGGGTGTTAAGTTATATTGCCGCTCTCTGGGTCATCATCACATCCACAGAGGAGGTTCTAATTGAAATAAAGAAGCCATTAAA
>NC_137607.1:45082801-45102801 GCF_963280865.1 Gymnoscopelus braueri | reverse complement strand
CAATAAGTGCCGTTTCTGTTCCTCGTTTCGCCCGTGACGCTGCAAGCCGCAAATAAAACACGTCTGTCACTCAAGAAGGGGAAAGAGTGAGATACACAGCGGTGGTGGAGGAGAGGAGGGAGGGGTTTGAAAGGGAATACGTGAGAGAGAAAGGGAGTGCGAGAAAGAAGATGAAAATCATATGCATTAAAAAATACGGAAGGACGGAAGGGTTGAGAGAAACTTTTAGAGTAAAAAAAAGAGTAGAGTGCAAACTCAAAGGAATGACAGAGAAATTCAAGCAGGAGGGTGAAAGAGGAATGTAAATAGCCGGCAAACCAATAGCACATTTTGACCACAGCCTGTTTGTTTGGGTATTTACACTGTGAGGCTACAATCAAGTCCTCAAAGCCCCAGTCCTCATGACAAGGGCCCAATTCAGGGCCGCAGAGTCCCTTAACAACTACCCCCACACACACACACACTCACGTACGAACGTACGCGTGCGCACACGCACACGCACACACACACACACACACACACACACACACACACACACACACACACAGGGAGAACACTCAAGGTTACATCCACTTATTTGTCAATCACTCCAAGACGGAGCAGGAGAGATGCATCACATTTGATCACGCTTAAAAGAGAAAGAGAGAGAGAAAGACAAAGAGAGAAAGAGCACAAGAGAGAGAGAGAGAGAGAGAGAGAGAGAGAGAGAGAGAGAGAGAGAGAGAGAGAGAGAGAGAGAGAGAGAGACAGAGAGAGAGAGAGAGAGAGAGCGATAGAGACAAGAGAGAGGGTGGAGGAAGTGGAACTCGTGAGTTGGCTGAACTTTCGGGGCCTGTTTGGTTTGAGCAGATGTAGAATTAGTACACATCAGTTTGCATCAAGGAGACGAAGAACACTCCTTCACTCTCTCCCTCTCTCTATCAGACACACACACACACACACACACACACACACACACACACACACACACACACGCACACGCACACGCACACGCACGCACGCACGCACGCACGCACGCACGCACGCACACACACACGCCTCTCTCACCCGCGGTGTCTGTTGACTCTGCTAGGATAATTATCAATGTGATGTCAATTCCCACGGCAACTACTTTTTCTTCTCCTTCTTGAACCCTGTCTGATGTCTCTCTGGACGACCATTCGCCAGCTGTTCCACCACCAAGCATCTAATTGAAAACACTGTACCGTTTTATAACACCAACGTTTTGGAACAAACTAACTCCGCCTCAGTTCAGCGCTCAGTCAAAGTGTTGGGTTAAGGGCTTGGATATACTTTGCTGTTGCTCGCGGTGTCGCAAGCTCGAAAATGACAGATCTACAAGTTCACAAAACACGCGAGCGAGCCCCCATGACCTTATGACCTTGTCAAACACCACAGACTGGTAATGAAACGCCCGGATATGTGTGTGTGTCTGTGTGTGTGTGTGTGTGTGTGTGCGTGCGTGCGTGCGTGTGTGTGTGCGTGCGTGCGTGTGTACAAAGCAATTACATAGTACAAGCTTTAGTTACTTAATAGAAACTATAACATTTTGTATTGGGATTATTTTTTTAACGCCTGTGCAAATACTGTACATTATAATAATTATGTATCAGAGAGATTTCCATTAAGGGCTTGCACGGTATTACTGTGTCCTCAGAATACTTTTCCATTGGTTAATGCAGTTCGACACGCAGGAATAAGGCCACTGTACCTTGCAGACTTCAATGAGCTAATCGTAGAAGGGCTCGCTAAACCTCAGGCGTACAAACACATTATTAATGGATCGGAAAAAATAGATGAAAAAAAGTTCACGGCTAACACAAAGCTGATGGCTTCTTTAAAGCTCTGGGGGGATTGAAAAAAAAATACACCTTCAACTAGAGGTGGAGAAATTATTAATTGATGGTTATGAAGAGAAGCATTCTGGATCACAGAACACGATACAGTGGAAACATCAGCACCACATTTTTACTTGTTTCATTTAGCTAAGCTAATGTAGAAGCATACGATATTTATCATTGTTGATGTAATAATGGTGTTTTGATAGTTTATTGGTGGTTGTTATGGTTATAATGCCATGATTATGTATTTATATATGCAGGGCTTTTTCTGATGCAAATGATCGTTTTGATAATAAGCTATGTACTGTATTACAGCATGATGTAATATGTTATTTGGATAGCCTACATAACATTGGATGTGGTGACTGATATAATGTCACGAATAAGTTTAGATTTATTATTGATTAATTGACGTCCCTGCCTGCATTCAGTATATACAGGGACTCCCCTCCCAGTTCTTCCAACCTGTGCTGTCTTAGCCTAGGTCCCAATTAGGGTAGGAGGATATCGTCTCTGTTGGGTGGAAACCTCATATATCCAAAACTGGTACTTTTCAGGATTCAAATTAAAATACAGCAAAAGTGGCAGATCGACAAGCTCAAAGGCACTGCGTTTCGAGCTTGCGGATCTGCTGCTTTTGATGCTTTTGTGCGACGCTGTAGTATGATCAAGTCGAAGTAGGACATTAATTTACGAAAAACACAAAAAGTTAGAATATGGAGATATGAGGTTTCACCCCGACAGCAACGTTTTAAAAGAGAATCTCCATAGTTTGACTCTGATGAAGATGCACCATGCATCAAAACTTGCATCAATGTGTTCCGGTGTTCCACTTTGGAAGATCAACCTGTTCTGAGAGCACCGCACTGTCCGGACATGGCATGGCCAGACTAATATCACTGCGTAGATATTAGTCTGGAATCTCTCTGTGGAACCTGCATTTCTGAGGGGCAAAAAAAAAAATGCCTCAAACCCGCCCCATATTTGCATACTGGGCTGTGATTGGTCCCTCACAACTTCGGAGGGAGAGAAATAAAATCTCTATTGAGAGGGGCCAGACCTAATCTGCCAAGGACAATTTGTTTTTGCAATGGCAGATTCGTCTGGAACCAGGCTAGTCCGGACAGGCCTAGAACTCCTTTCCATGTGGACTGGCTAGAGCGCATGAACCTTCTCCTTTCATCTAATTAATTCACTAACACACAGCTTCTGTTGAAACTAATTGACAAAGAAATGCTATGGGGCATGTCATTGTAGGCAAACATTTAACATAAACATAAAAAAAATATTATATAACAAATTTAAAAGAAATAGCGAAAAGAGCATATCTACAGGCGCATCTCATGCAACACATTGTGAGGTTATATAGATGGGCTGTTTTTGACGTTTTTAATAAAATAGGGCTTAAGTGGTTAACAAGACAATTTTATCTGTATGAGCAACTTTATGAGTCATGATAAGGTTGATGTGTGCACCTCTGGACAGCGGTGGGACGTTCAGATACAGACTCACACTGAACCTCTGAACCACACTGTTCTGCTTTACAATTCACATCACACTGCTGGGCCAAGATGCTGTCATGTCTTAAGGGATTTGGGCTTTCTATCTTTGGAACAGGAGGTGTGTGTGTGTGTGTGTGTGTGTGTGTGTGTGTGTGTGTGTGTGTGTGTGTGTGTGTGTGTGTGTGTGTGTGTGTGTGTGTGTGTGTGTGTGTGTGTGTGTGTGTGTGTGTGTGTGTGTGTGTGTGCCTGCGTGTGTGTGCCTGCATGTGACTGCGGTGTGTCCTGCGACGTGTCAATGAATCACACTAAACGTGCGTGACAAGCAGTGGTGAGATGGGCAGGGGGGTTGTGGAGCAGGGGGTAGGCGCGTGCACACGTGTGTGTGTGTGTGTGTGTGTGTGTGTGTGTGTGTGTGTGTGTGTGTGTGTGTGTGTGTGTGTGTGTGTGTGTGTGTGTGTGTGTGTGCGCGTGCGCGCGCGTTCTGTGTGTAATCTGCAGAGATGCACCGCTGCACCACTTTAGTGGGGAGGCCCCTAATTGCGAGTGATGCTGAGGAACACATGTGAGAAAGGAGACAGGGAAGGAAACGGGAGTCAGATGTCGCTGAGCATGCAGGCACATGTTCAGTACAACTTCTGCAAGGGTAGGAACACAACCTGTCTGGTACTGGGAGAGTCAGTCATGGTGCTGGGAGAGTCAGTCATGGTACTGGGAGGAGAGTCAGTCAGTCATGGTATTGGGAGGAGAGTCAGTCATGGTACTGGGAGAGTCAGTCATGGTATTGGGAGAGTCAGTCATGGTACTGGGAGGAGAGTCAGTCAGTCATGGTACTGGGAGGAGAGTCAGTCAGTCATGGTATTGGGAGGAGAGTCAGTCATGGTACTGGGAGAGTCAGTCATGGTATTGGGAGAGTCAGTCATGGTACTGGGAGAGTCAGTCATGGTATTGGGAGAGTCAGTCCTGGTACTGGGAGAGTCAGTCATGGTACTGGGAGAGTCAGTCATGGTATTGGGAGAGTCAGTCATGGTACTGGGAGAGTCAGTCATGGTACTGGGAGAGTCAGTCATGGTACTGGGAGAGTCAGTCATGGTATTGGGAGAGTCAGTCATGGTACTGGGAGAGTCAGTCATGGTACTGGGAGAGTCAGTCATGGTACTGGGAGAGTCAGTCATGGTACTGGGAGAGTCAGTCATGGTACTGGGAGAGTCAGTCATGGTACTGGGAGAGTCAGTCATGGTATTGGGAGAGTCAGTCATGGTACTGGGAGAGTCAGTCACGGCCCAAAGGTTGGCCCTGGCCCACAGGTTGAAAAATGGCTGATCTAATCTATCTATGTAATCTATCTATCTCTCTTTCTATCTCTGTGTGCTTGTCTATCAATCAATCAATCAATCAATCAATCCGGAGGAACACATGTCAACAAGACGTGCATACTGCAGAAGTCGTCAGTAGGTCAGTGTGGGTACGCTGCAGTTAAACAAAACTCTCATTCTCAACAAATAATCAATCGACAAAATGATCAAGTAGGGCCGCTAAACACAAAAAAGTTAGAATATGGAGATACAAGACATCAGCCCGACAGCAACGAACATGCTGGTCTAGTGCTAGTCGAGTCCCGCGGGAACACTTAGCAGCCCTCTTGTGCCATTTAACGCATCGGCATTGACAGAAAGACGTTGGCGTCATGCGGACGTCTTCGCTCTGTGGAGGTGGGAGGTGAGGGGGTGGCTGAGGGGGCTTTAACAATGTGGAGAGACGCCAGTGCAGTGACATCAGCGACCCCAGGCACATTATTGTCAGGGAGCATGGCCTTCAGCTCGCCCATTGTGCGGGGCCCATCTCATCAGGAATGCAACACACACACACACACACACACACACACACACACACACACACACACACACACACACACACACACACACACACACACACACACACACACACACACACACACACACACACACACAGCCCTTTCAATTCAAATTCTACTCCCTTTTTTGTCCTGTCGTCCTCTTTTTATGCGTCCATATGCACTTGTCCTTCTCTTGTGCTCTCTAATCTAGAGTTTATGCATTTCGTTTGTTCTTTTTTTCCCGTTTTCCCATTGGTCCTCCACATCATGACCTTGCACACCAGGGGTATGACAGTGTGTCAGTTAGGAGAAGCTGTGATTATTAAGGTTCAGAGCAACAAGCCTCATCTGTTTTTAGTCATTTTCTTTTGTGCTTTGTGTTTTGATTGATTTGTTGAATACTTTTATTAACAGTTTGCAAAAAAGTACAGAGGTACAATTATACAATAATGCTAAAAGGATAACACAAAAAGCCCAAAGGGCTTGTTTCCATTGTGATCGTGTGTATTAAATTCATCAAGACATACAACACTATACAAGAAATCATCAAAACTAGGGGCAATAAAAGTATATTTACAGAAAAACAGTGGGGGGAGCATTTATTTTGGCAAGCTAGAACTGAAGACTTGTCTAGGTCCAGTTGCAAATTGCATAAAAGGTGCTCTTTTATTACGGTTTTGAAGGAGTCATACTTTTTGAAGGCTGGTGGTAGGGCATTCCACAATTTGGCGGCATAACAGCAAAATGAATTCATCCCCATGTTTGTGCTGAATCCGTTCTCAGACACATTGAGGACTGGATAGGCATGGACATGTACTGGAAAATCAATCAATCAAGGAAAGAAGGAAGGAAGGAAGGAAGGAAGGAAGGAAGGAAGGAAGGAAGGAAGGAAGGAGGGAAGGAGGGAAGGAAGGAAGGAATGATGGAAGGAAGGAAGGAAGGAAGGACGGAAGGAAGGAAGGAAGGAAGGAAGGAAGGAAGGAAGGAAGGAAGGAGGAAGGAAGGAAGGAAGGAAGGAGAGAAATCATGCAAATCATGGGCGTCGATTTCCGTTTCCGTTAGTGGGTGCTCAAAACTGTTGAATGCCAGTTAACTCTGTGAGTGTACAAATGGAACCCGTTATTCTCAGAGTTACAGACCCATAAGAGTCCAATTGGTACTCTGCCCCCCGCCAGCCCAGAATGAGAGGGCAGTATATTAACCAGTGTGGTTGCTATGGTTGTAAAGAAGTTGTTTAACCCTCTAAGACCCAGCGATGCTTTAGAGCAACAATTATATTTTATAAAGAAAGGAGTTTAAATAATTTGTTTTTCTGTAATTTTTTCACCTCTAAATCCTCATTGGGTCCTATTGTTTAGTCTTACAATGCCATTGGCCAGGATATTTGCATATAAATACCCCCCACAGAGCCAGGAATCATCACAACTTGAAAAATCTCTGTTGGAACAGATCTCTTTTTTCCCTGGAAGATATTCCTCACAAAAAAGTAAGTAATATGCCTGTAATATTTGTTTTGGTGAACATTACAATGTCTAGAACATGTACATATGTTATTATTGTGAAATATATGTCCCAACTTTAAATTATAGCATGATTCATACTTGTTGCTTTTGGTCAACGTTGGGCCCTCTTGGTTGCAAAAAATACAAGGGTAGGCCTAATGTTCACCTGCTACTGTTCAGCCTTATATATAGTTTTCGCAATAGATTTAAACAGTTATAATTTTCTTTCAATACTACAAGGACAGTGGGACCAATGTGGTAATTTTTGGGGGGTTGTGGGGGTTGTTCATTATTCATTCGAGGGGTGGTGGGTACTTAGGGGCAATGTAATGATGATGACCACTTAGGGGCAATCATCATCAAACAATAGGTTGGCCAGACAGTATTGTATGACTTGTGAAATGTTGTGAGCAGTGATGTGTAAGAACTTGTAAGCACTACTAAATGTACTAATGGTATGTCTTTATTTCATTTCAGAATGCCACAATAACAGAAAGGGCCTCGCTTCACAGCAAGGGATGTTATGGATATCGTGATGAACGGAGAGAGTGATGTTGACATAGACATCAATGAGACTGATGAAGAGTCAGATGAAGAGGACTGTGGCGTGGGGTCCAAAGAAAACCAACCACCCGAACCACCCAGTGAACCCACTGACCGCCCAGCAGACATTCAGCTGCCCCAACTGACCAAACCCGCTCATCGCCGTGATTTAATAAAATTGATTTAAAAATATGGCTTATTGGTGTTATTATTCATAATGTATACTGTTCTGAGGCCAAATATTATTCATAATTGATCTGAGGCCAAATAATAAACCATATAAATGAATCATTAAGTTGTTTTAGTGAAGTAATTACACATTTGCCATGTTATCCATAAAAATGGCCTATAGGAAATTTTGCTATCTGATAGACCCAACGTTGCTAAATGTCAACATTTGCATAAAAACTTACCAAAACATATATTTTTTAAAAACATTATATTTTCCTCTTCAAAATACTCCTACAAGACCATCTGAAAGGTTTTTTTTTTTTTTTTTTGCAAGTACAAATATATCCGGGTCTTACAGGGTTAAGTGATTTGCCACATCCAGCTTATCTGTAATGAGCGTTTTTGGTTATTTTTAGCTCATCAGTACGGTTTATGAGGTATTCAGTGTTGAACTGATCACACTCAGTGTGGCTTTTGCAAAACTCAGAAATACTTTTGTCTCTGACCTTCAGATGTCCGGGGTTATCCATGGCTGCGAGCATGAACTGTTTTCATGGTGGGTGCCAAATTGTCTGAAATGTTGTTTTGTTTTGAAGCTGAGCCATACCTCCTCGGTCTGAGAACTCTTGAGTTCATTGGATTAGTCCAGCCTCCCCAGGTCGCGATTTAAGGCCTCAGTATTTTTTTTGTGATCTAATCTGATATATTCTGGGATTGCCGGCCTTAGGTTTTAGAATTTTGCGGGTACAGAAGATGATGTAGTGATCACTTACACCGCATTCAAAAACCCCACTAAGAGACAGAGAGAGAGAGGCAGAGAGAGACAGAGAGAGAGAGAGAGAAAGAGAGAGAGAGAGAGAGAGAGAGAGAGAGAGAGAGAGAGAGAGAGAGAGAGAGAGAGAGAGAGGAGAGAGAGAGAGGGGAGAGAGAGAGAGAGAGAGAGAGAGAGAGAGAGAGAGAGAGAGAGAGAGAGAGAGAATGACAGCCAGAGTGTATGTGTGTGGGACAGAGAGATTTAACTACTGAACTGTGTGTGTGTGTGTGTGTGTGTGTGTGTGTGTGTGTGTGTGTGTGTGTGTGTGTGTGTGTGTGTGTGTGTGTGTGTGTGTGTGTGTGTGTGTGTGTGTGTGTGTGTGTGTGTAATGATGTCAGGCAGCATGCAAATCACCTAGCAGAAGAAACGTTGTAAATCACGAGCACGAGCCAAGAGGAGAGGAAACGACATGCAGAGCAATCACACACACACACACACACACACACACACACACACACACACACACACACACACACACACACACACACACACAGTAGTGTGAATGTGAACGCTCATTATTATACTAGTCATAAACCATGACTTACACAGTGACAAATACATTACTTTACCAGCTGTAAGTATTATGTTGCCTACAGCTGTGTGTGTGATACAGTAAACATGTACATTATGGTTGCTCTCTACATGGATACAAACTGTTGCCACAGTCATTCACAGTGGTAGATGAAGTACCTAGATTTCTTTTACTTATACAGCACTGCTTCTCAAACAGCACTGCTTCTCAAACTTTTAGGATCCTCAAAAAAAGCCAAAAAAGTATTTGGCCGCGGACCCCAGCTTGTGTTGTGCCAGGAACCCCCAGAAGAGAAAATTTGTGTAAAAACAAATCTGAATTATTCAAAAAGCTCAAGTAAAAGTACAAAAGTATTGGCATAAAAAATATACTTCCTTGACGAGAAAATGCCGAACATTTGTTTAAACCACTGGTTTAAACAACATTAGGAAGGACGCCCAAATAAGCAATACCCCCCCCCCCCAAAAAAAAACAACAACCCGCAACTAGCAATATTTATAAGCGACAGAGAGACAAGCCCCAAGTCGCTTATAATAACCGGACTTGGCAACAACACTAGTGGCTGGGGTCATGGAGTCATGCTGAAGCTGGGGGTCTGTTTATTGTTATGAGAGTTCACCTGGAGCTACACTGCATAATGCCTTGCAGGGTTTGGGCTGCTAGCTGCCCCCTAGAGCAGTTTACTATGCATCGGTAAACTGAGAGTGTCCAATGCATAGTAACACTTGTTCACTCTCAGAGTTAGCAATCATTTAGCTGTGGACCCCCTGGAACCATCTCAAGAACCCCACTTTGAACCTCTGACCTAGATGATTTTGTTTAGATTATATCTTGTGTGGCACCAAAGTGTTGAATGTACAAGTTTCACTACAATCCACACACAATTAGATTTTATTTTTTGATATTTTGGCTTGAGAATGATGCCAGAAAAGGGTGCACTCTCTGCTGTATAGTGAAGGTGAGCTCTAGAGGTTCGTCAACATGCGATTCCAATTTGGGGTTGATTGGATGTTGTGTTCATGATATATGAAAAAAAATGGGGAATATCAAAAAGCTGTTTGACCCTCATTGTCACATGGCTCACAAGATCATGTGTACCTCATTTGGTGAAGACTGGTTTAAACCCCTATGGATCAAAGTGAAATCATTTTTGGCTCTGCATTGTGCAGGAGGCCCCAAAATATGTGATTCAATGTTGGGGTCGATCTGACAATGTGTTGTAAAAATAGGCCCGTACTGCAAACTTTGTAAACCAATCATATCCATTTGGAATGGAATATCACAAATCAGCATGACACATGTTTATCTCGTGACTCCTGAGATAAAGTGTCGCAATTTGTGTTCGGGTTAGGAGGAGTAAAAAATTTTGTTTTTAGAAAAAATGCAAAATGTTGGAAAATATAGTTTAGGGGAAATGGGCGTGGCCTATATGGGGACCTGCATCATGATCCAAGGAATCCAGGGAAAACATTTTGATTGAACCACCTACGGTTCACTTATAGGCCAAAACGTGACGCATGCATCAAAAATTGGTACTGGTCAGGTCCAGTGGTTTACGACATTAGCTCCAGAGACAGACACACACACACACACACACACACACACACACACACACACAGAAATACATTTGTGAGATATTTTCAAATATATTTTCGTGAACGGAAATTACACAAACAGATGGCAGCTTCCTTTCTCATCGTTCCAGACTCTATATAGCATTCAAAGATTGTGGAATAGTTGTCTGGCTACACGAGACTACTATAGTGGGGGGGGGGCTGTTTTTACGTCTGGAGACTCCTGTCCAGGACAGGGTTCAGACGTGCCTCCTGCAGGAGACTTGGCTCAGATCTGAACCCATTTCATTTGCGACCGCATTACCATGCTGACATCGAACCCACGACCTTCCGCATTAAAGGCACGTGCTCTGACCGCTACACTAGGGTGGCCCCAAAGACAGAAAAACATAATTGAGTCAAATCATGTGGGTTTTGGGGGATTGACAGGGCCGCTGTTAAGTGAATTGTGCAAAGCAATTACAGATATGTGATTGAGCCATTTCCTTTTATTTGACAATTTGGTTGGCTTTGAAATGTGCGTCTGCTTCTCAGCATTCTCATGGTCAAGGGCCCACTTGAAAATCTTAAAAGCGTTCGTGGCCCACCCATCTGCCTACTTAAGTGGTCGGATGGGCATTTTCAGAGCATGTTTATTTTAGGTTGAGAATCAATATGAAGTTATACAGTATAATATACTGTAGAAGATACTGTTCGAAGATCATATTATGATCTTCAAAACATAATAATAGCTACTGTATAGATATGGGTTTGATAATACTGTATAAAGAGTTGTGACAAACAGCAGCTTTCTGTGCAAAATGATGTTTCATGTTTATGTTTTGAAGGCATTTTAGAGGACAGAGTGACATAATGATGCATTACTAACACGTGTGACAACAGCTGCTATTTTACACTGTTTAATGCATGTGTCTCACAATGAAAGAATTACGTTTTGAGTGAAAATTCCCTTTTTAATCAAGGTCCAACAAAGATTTTCTTTCGGGAGCAGTGAATGCATATAGCGCAGCAATAAGTTATTTTAAATATTCAACACGCTTCTTGTATGACATTCTATTATAGTGCCATAAAACACACAGCATCACACAGATAAATTCCTACAGTTCGAAGTTCGAACCGAGACTGAGGGATGTTAAATTGAATTTTAAGTATTCAACCCGATGACATTCAGAATCCTTTAAAGTCCAAACTGCCACATTTCAAACGTGGAAAGTGTTGAAAAGACAAGGTTACAGGTGCCAGCGTATTTCAAAGAATGGAGACACATGGAGGGGAAAAATACACACGCCAGTCTAAATATTTCTCTCATTCAGACGTGTTATGTAAAAAAGTCCCACAGTTCCAACCGTAGTTGTTCTTTTTGCAGTGGCAATGAGGTCTTTTCCACATGACTCTTTCCATGTGACACCAGTCAAGGTGACACGGAGCGCGACATGTTTGTCAGGGTCCATTTTCATCTGTCACTTACAATATTTCACATGGGATAAAAAGTCTGTGTTGGGAATCAATTCACTTCAGTTTTACCCTGATTTCACGGTGGGTTCATATAATGTATTATTATTATTTTGTTGTTGTTGTTGTTGTTGTTGTTGTTATTATAGTTGTAAATAAATCTAATCTTTTGGGATATAGATGAAAAGCCTACTACCGGTGTCTCCAAACTGAAAAACTAACTGTCTATTTATCTTGATGTTTGAGATTGTTATCTATGCTTCCACTAACCACTTAGTGTGTACTATAAATGTTTTCAAAAATAGCTTATCTACAAGTTCACAATGTCATGATGTAAGGGGCGGCAGTACAGTAGCTCAGGGGGTAGAGCGGCCATTTGGGAAACAGTTCCCGGTTCAATCCCCGGCCCCCCTGAGTTAGTGTAGAAGTGTCCTTGAGCAAGACACTGAACCCCTAACTGCTCCCGAGTAGGTTGCATGGCTTCCTCCGCCGTCGGTGTGTATGTGTTAATGGGTGAATGTAATGTACATTGTAAAGCGCTTTGGATGAAGGTGCTATATAAATGTACCATTTAACATTTGTGATGTGACGCATTGTGAGCTTGCTATTTTATTTTTTATTTTTTAATCTTCATCAAACATTCTTGCCTATAATGACATGGCCAACATAGGGACGGCCGGTTGAAAGTGGTAAAGATTGTGTTGTGAAATCTTAATGTAAATTGATCATTAATCCATTAATACCGGGAAAGCATCTATGTCAAATTAGATTTTACCGTTGAATATTCAACAATAGCAGATATACAAGCTGCTATATACACAGCGCGTCACTTCGTGCCACGCTGTGAGCTTTTACATCTGCTATTTTTGAAAACATTAGAAAAATCTTGAAAGTGCATTTTTTAACACAAACCTTCTCTTCTGGGGGTCCCTGGCACAAAACATTTTCAAATGGGGGTCCCCAGCCAAATATCAATTTGGGGATCTTTGGCACGAGAATGTTTGATTGATCTAGAAGGCATTCGTAGAATCGGCCTCAGGTCTTGGGTTATATGACAGACAGACAAACAGACAGACAGACAGTCTGACCAGCAGCATCCACTCACCTCTGGATGTGTGCTCCTCCGTCAGGGCAGCGGTGTGGTGTCTGGGCTGGTAGTAGGTGGAGGAGGTGGTGGTGGTGCTGGTGGTGGGGGTGGACAGTGAGCAGGCCTCATCCTCCTCTTCCTCATCCTGGCAGGTCGTGTGGGGCCCCTGAGGGCCCGGCAGAGGGGAGCTGGCAGGACGCGAGCCACTGGTGACAGAGCTGGACGGCCGAGAGCTGGCACAGTTCTATACCAAACCAAGACAGTCACACACATAGAGGGAGTTAATGGGAGAGCTGGCACAGTTCTATACCAACCAAGACACACATAGGAGGAGTTAATGGGAGAAATACAGGGAGAGAGGAGAGGAGAAAAGACAGGACAAGATGTGTTGAGGTAAGATACCATGAAATGATACAGTAATATGATTGATAAACAAATGTGTTATTTTCTGCAGCATCAATCGCCCATAAACATGCACCACACATAGAACTAGAAAAAGTGCTCCTCGGAGCACAGGTCTCCGAATCAGAATCAAAATCAGAATCAGTTTTATTGTCACATCACAAGTTTACAAGGTAAAAAAGTGGGTGAAATTCGTTTTTGTACATCGTTCCCATCGCAACGTTAGTTTCCATAGAAAGAAGAGGGGGGGGGGGGAGAAGAAGAGGGGGTGGGGGGCAAGTGGGAAGGAGATCAAAACAAGAGAGCAACAGAAGGCCAGACAAGTTATCTACATATTTACAAAGTACCTGAGATAATAAAAAACTAAAAAAAACTAAGGTGCCTGAGCATAGCAGCAATGTATGTATACTGTGCATGTTATACTTATACTGTGCATGATATACATATGGACGTTAAGGTGCTTGGAGGAAAAGAGCACAATAAAAAAAAAAAAAAGTCAGTGCGTTATACATGGGATTAAGGTGCAAAAGGTCAGTGCGTGTCCACCTAGGGTGGACTGACCCTAGTATAATCCGCAAGTAGCTCCATGAGGGAGTGCAACAAAAAGTCAGGTCAGGTAGGCTTTTGTGGGCCAGCAATGTTCCGAATTTGCCAATCAGGATGAAATATGAAAAATCAGATGGATCCATCTTGATCACTTGACTATAGAGATAATTTGCACCAATTTACGTGATGTTTGGACAAACTTTGTAGGAGTAATATATAAAAAAAAAATCGCAAAAATCTGCCTCCAGGTGGCGCTATAATAGGGCAATATTAAAAGGGTGGCATTTGTTCCTCAACGTAGTGCGAATGTTCGTGCAAAGTTTCACCGAAACACTGCGTTCATGATTTGCGGCATTTTGTGCTAAACAGGCCACTCCTGCAAGCTTTAGACGTCAATCTTAGCCAATCAGGATGGAATATGGAAGATCTAACATATCCATCTTGATCACATGACTGTGTACTGATTTGGGTGAAATTTGGATAAAATCTGAAGGAGTAATATAAAAAAATGGTTTTACATAAGTCGGCCTCCTGGTGGCGCTATAAAAGGCAGATGTGAAAAATGCAGGGCTGAGCTTTTTCCTTCTCTTTGGGGAGTGCGCATACAAAGTTTTACACAGATCGGTGCAGTTATAGCTGAAAACACGAATCGGCCTGTTATAGCGCCACCAAAATTTCACGGAAATCGCACGCTGTGTTCATGATTTGAGACAAACTTTGGAAGCCAATCTTAGCCAATCAGGATGGAATATGAAAAATCTGAAAGACCAGTTTTGTTTAATGACTATAGAGATACTGTGTACCGATTTGTGTGATTTTTGGACAAAATTTGTAGGAGTACTGTCAAAAATTGTGCTTTGCAAAAATCGGCCTCCTGGTGGCGCTATAACAGGCCCATGTGAAATATTTGGGGCAGATGTTCGGCTCTGGCATAAAGGGAGTGTGTGCTCTGTTTTTCTGCGATCAAGCCAACGGTGCCAGAGATTCGCTGTTCACAGACGGAACCAAGGACGGACGGACAGACAGACGGACAGACGGATGGACAGACGGATGGACGGACAGAAGGACAGATGGAACATAGAGACAATAAAGGCCACACAGTCAAAGCAGAATAAAAACACATATGACATGTATTATACAACACGCCACGTCAAACTCCACTTCACCCCAGTTCACATGGTAAATAATGACCATATTCTGGTCACTCACATATGTCCACCTATTTGACTGCACTGACTACAACTGCTGAAGGCAGGGCAACAGACATTTGTAAATGATGGAAGTTCTAATACTGTGAAAAAACATTACTTTGACGTAATTTGACATTCTCATAAAAACTTTTTTTTACAATAATTTTGGAAATTAGTGCTTGAACAGCTAACTTCACCCCGCCCCCAACATTCAGGAAACATTGTTCAGTAATGTCAGAAGTGGAAGAAGTTCACCCTGGTAAACTCACCTATAGGTTCCCTTTAAAGTTTAAACAAACCCAAAGATACTTATATCATCAACATACATTTTATTTTGTAGACAATAGCTGGTTTTGAATGTTAGAGGCAACAGTTAGAGGCCAATATTGTGTGTACTCTACAACTAGAGGACCCATTATAAGGTTCCATTTGTACACTCTCAGAGTTAAATTGACACTGTGGACTTCACAGTGCAGACACCTGCTAAGCCGCTATGAGTTAAACCCTCTGAGTTTCAAACCACGCACCACCTCCCCCCCAAGACCTAAATAAACGCCAATCACTGGGAAAAGCCATTTGTTTGCACAGCTCTCTAACAGACTTGAGAAGACTGGGCTGTACAGTGGTGGTTCAATGGACCCCGGGGCCTCTTGTCTTACATGTGTCTGTCAGCCAGGAATGCCTCCGCAATAACTCTCTCTCTCTACTGTACGTCTCTCTATTTCTCTCTCTCACTGTCTCTATATCTATCTCTATCTCTGTCTGTCTGACTCTGTCTGTCTGTGTGTGTGTGTCTCTCTCTCTCTTCTCTCTCTCTCTCTCTCTCTCTCTCTCTCTCTCTCTCTCTCTCTCTCTCTCTCTCTCTCTCTCTCTCTCTCAGCTACACCTGCCACTCTGCCTCGCTTTAATGTAGACATCCCACCTCAAAGTGAGCACGCAAGTCTTATTGGATTTCGGAATCAGTGTGTGAGAGCTAAATGTCTCAACTCTATAGCTGCAAAGAGAGAGAGAGAGAGAGAGAGAGATAGAGACATGTACACATGACACAATGTACACATGCAAACGCGCAGTGTGCGCAGACACACGCGCACACACACACACACACACACACACACACACACTCATCGCCAACCTCCGGGCTTCCTATATCTTGTCAAAACTTGAATTAAGATCAAAAAACTAATCCGCTTCCAATTTATATCTATATTTCAGAGGTGTCAGGGGCACAGGAACTCCAGTGTGGAGGGGGGCCGTTTTTTATTTGGGCCCCTCCACTGACAGCTTTATTTCACAAAGCAATCTGGCTGTGTGTGTACAAGTACGAGGTCACTGGGGGTCAACCAGGCACTCCGTATCAAACAGGCGGGTTACATTGCTCATGGCGTGTGTGTGTGTGTGCGTGTGCGTGTGTGTGTGATAAAGGTGTAGAGTCTGCATTTGTATGTAAGCACCTGCAAGCATTTGTGTAGATTGTCTCTGTCGAGTGGAAACTTCGTATATCCAAAACTGTTACTTTTCCGGATTCAAATTCAAAAATAGCGAAAGTAGCAGATCCACAAGCTGCAAGGATCTTGTGGATCTGCTACTTTTGATTCTTTTGTGTGACACTGTAGTAGGATCAAGTAGGGCATTAATTTACAAAAAAAAAAAAAAAAAGTTGGAGATAAGAGGTTTCTGCCGACAGCAACGATGTTTTAGTGTGTGTGTGTGTGTGTGTGTGTGTGTGTGTGTGTGTGTGTGTGTGTGTGTGTTAGTGTGCGTGTGCGTGCATGCGTAATCCCCCTTCACCAAAGCAAACTGACCCTGGATCGGTGAAGTGTAATGCTGAGAGCTTCGGGTCCGATTTGAACCTGAGCCAGCTGTGAGAAGAACTTTAGCTATTTATGTGGTATGTGCTTTTACCAGGTGAGCCACCGCTATTTTTGTTTTGTGATGTCGTATGACTATTATAAAATAGGCCTTAACCTATTCAATCCGGGAACACATCTGTGTCATTTCAGATGTTAGCTATAACCATTATTTTATACTTTGGATATAAAACAAAATAGCAGATATAAAAGCTTGTGCAAATCTGTGAATATATATATTTTTAAAGCATTTTTTTTTAACTCAAATCTTTGCTTCTGGGGGTCCTTCGAACACAATATTTTGAGATTAGGGTTGGCGACCAAATACATATAATGTTTGGGGTCATTGACATGAAAAGGTTTGAGCACAACTGATACAGCAACATAGAAAACGTGTATAGCAAAACGTTTTCAGAAAACTGTTAGGATTCAGAAGACATTTGTAGATGCGTTCCCGGATTGAATGGGTTAAGTGATGGCATTAACACTCAGCATTTTGCTGTGACAGGAGGTTTCAAGCTTTGCACTCTTGTGCCTGAAACACTAGTCTAGGTAAATGCCTAAGACGTCGAATGATGTTAGAATAGCTACTTTAAATCAAAACCAGACCAATTTAAACACCAATGAGACAATGTTGAAATTTTACACTGAATTCTACTATCTGGTCAACCCCTCAATCGTTCAGAATAAAATTTCCCATAAAATTCCTCCTATCTTGGACATGTGCCATTCGTCTTGTAATGACCCCCCCCCCCCGAACACACACACACACACACACACACACACACACACACACACACACACACACACACACACACACACACACGTTTGTATTACTATGCTTGTGAGGACATAAACATTTTAGGACGGCACTGAAAATAGCTGGAAATAGCAGAGAAATTGCAGATCACGTCGCAGTGTTGTGAGCTTGTAGATTGGCAATTTGTCGGTCTGCACAATTAAGTATAAAATATGGAAAACTCTAACCCCTAAACCTGAAAGAAGAAAAAAAATATATAAATATATATAATTATTTTTGACCATAAAAAAAGAATTCTCTTGTGAGGACAAGGAAAATGATCCTCACAATGATCATGATTCACAATGATTTCTCAAATTCTACTATACTTGTGGGGACATACAGTATGGTCCTCACACGTATAGTAATATAAGTATACACACACACACACACACACACACACACACACACACACACACACACACACACACACACACACACACACACACACACACACACACACACACACACACACACACACACACGCACGCACGCAGGGCGTCTTATAGCTGGCCCCCTGCCTCTCCGTACATACCCAATCCCCTGTTTTACAACAAGGGGGATATATATATAGGGGCATGTGCGGTCATCTAGAGCCAAAGCGGTTCTCCTATCAAGCCAGGGGACAGGTAGATACTGTATTTCACACCTCCATTTATTTTTGCACCACGATTTATGGCGCAAAAATAGCATTAGCTAAAAAACATCAAGTCAGAGCGTGACGGCCTGAAAACCGAGACCGAGAGAGAGGGAGAGAGAGCGAGAGAGAGAGAGAGAGGGAGAGAGAGAGAGAGAGAGAGAGAGAGAGAGAGAGAGAGAGCGAGAACACTAAAAATGAGGAGGGGTCTCACAGATAATATGGTTGCCCAATATATCAGCCTGCTCATCGGGGTTGTGTGGCCCCTAGGGGCCCCCACTACCACACACACACACACACACACACACACACACACACACACACACACACACACACACACACACACACACACACACACACACACACACACACACACACACACACACACACACACGCTAGGCCAATCCTAGGGTATATCGTTGCTGTCAAGCAGAAACCTTGTATGTCCAAAACTGCTACTTTTCAGAAAAATGGAAAAAAGTAGTTCATCATCTAGTCACAAGTTCTTGTTTAAATACATTTAATGGGTTCAACATTTATAAAACCCACACAGACATACATTTGACCACTTTCCGTGTTACGCTACTAATGTTCATTAGTAGCGTAAAAATAGCCGATGTACAAGCTCTGCTATTTTTGCTGCTTTTGTGACACTGTGGTCAGTGGTTCTCAAAGTGGGGTCCGGGGACCCCCAGGGGTCCTTGGAGGGGTTACAGGGGGTCTCCCAGCATAGGGGAGAACGGGGTAAGATGAACCACTTTTTACTTATGTTGACCTCTAGGCAAGGAAAAATGAGATGGAAGTAAAATCTAAACATCTACTAAAACTTCAAGATGTCTTCTATCAATTGAAATAATGAGTGTGCATCTATGACAAATGGTTGTAAAAATATGGGTTCTCAAAAAAAAGTGGTCATGTGGTTCAACTTGCCCCAGGTAAGGGGTAAGTTGATCCTAGTCAAGGGGTAAATTTACCCATATGATATTTTGCATTTTCAAGTTTAAACTTGAACAAATAATGTATTCACGTATCAACAATAATTTAATAACACATTTCCCTTTTGCAAATAGTCTTATTTATTTTCTTAATGGTATTTAAACAATATAAAACCAATTAAATAATGTTTGTTATTCAGAACCTTTTAATATTTGCAATTGTTAATACAATATTGAAAACTTCTCTTGAATGAGTGTATTCATCCAAATGAAAGGTCATACAGCATAATTTGATAAGCAAAGACATAATAAAAAATATGAATGGTGATTAATATTAGGATAATTGGTTCAATTTACCCCAAGGCATTTGGTTCATCTTGCCCCATGGCCACCATTTTGACCTAACCATAGCTTAATGCTTCAGGCTAATCTTTAGCTAAATGATTCACATGGTTTTATACATTGGAATATCACCAACATGCATGATATATAAGTTTCAACCTGGGTACATTTGCTTTAAAATAAAAATCATTATACCAGAAAAGTAAAAAATTTACTTTGACCAGCAAAAAACACTTTTTTGTGTAGGAATATGCTTATCACTTTGCCCATGTGTCTCTAAACTTCACAGCCAGGTGGAAATGATGGGTGTGTCCTGATTTTAAGGTCACATGACAACTCACTGTATAGTTTTAAAGATACAGGGGGTGGTTCAACTTACCCAGAGGTTCATCTTACCCTGTTCTCCCCTAATTAGTTAATATAACCATGAAT
>NC_137607.1:45067801-45080301 GCF_963280865.1 Gymnoscopelus braueri | reverse complement strand
GAAGCGCGTCATTCAGCTTTTCTCTTCACAAGCAACCCGAGCGTGAAATTCAAAACAAAGAGGAAGAGATAAAACATTATGTTATAGAGACTCGGATCGAATAGACCACCTGACCTGTGTGTGCTTTTTGTGCTTGTGTGCAGGGATATGTGTGTGTGTGTGTGTGTGTGTGTGTGTGTGTGTGTGTGTGTGTGTGTGTGTGTGTGTGTGTGTGTGTGTGTGTGTGTGTGTGTGTGTGTGTGTGTGTGTGTGTGTGTGTGTGTGTGTGTGTGTGTGCATGCGCATGCATTTTTTATGAACAATTTTTTTGATCGACTGAATTGATTGAATATTTTATTACCAGTACAGGTAGTACAGTCAATGTGTGTGTGTGTGTGTGTGTGTGTGTGTGTGTGTGTGTGTGTACGTATGGAAGCAGTGTCTGTTTCGGCACAATGTGGGTGTATACGTGAAAGCACTGGAATTACTCCAGCATGTTCTAGTGGGTAATGGGACCTGAAAGTGACACAGTGTGTGTGCGTGCGTGCGAGCCTTGTGTTTGTGTGTGCATGTGCGCGTGTGTGCGCGTGTGCGGGCGCGTACTATACGTACATGCGCGCGTACAGTGTGTGTGAAAGCGACAGCGAAATCGAAATTGTTCCAGCGTGTTCCAGTGGCTAATGGGACCTGAAAGTGACAGAGAGAGAGCGAGCAAACTAAAGGGGACAACTCTAAGCCGTCATATGTCACACACACACACACACATAAACGTGTGTGTGCCGTCCTGCGCTGCGCTGGGGGAGTGCAGGATGGAGAGACCGGGGGGGGAAGCAGGGGGGGGGGCGGCGGCCTAGCAGAACAGATTACATTTTTACACTCTGGATGGAAGAGTGTGCAGGCCTGGCTTAATTTACCACCAGACACACACTGCAGCACTGTACCGTATACCGTACCGCCGGCTCCATCCATACATCTGATGAAATGATACCTGTCCATTCACCGCATGAGCCAACCTCACACATATGGACCCAATGAATAAATATCTATGAGAATAAAAAGATACGTACGCAAATAAATCGTTCAAATGAATTAACCCACATAATCAACCGATAAATTGCTGCATCGTTATTCGACATCCCTACGTCTCATTACACAGGGAGTAAAATTATTCAGCGTCAATAAATTACAGTGGATCGGAAATTGAAATGATTTTGTGTTTTGATATTTTGTTGGTCTTGGATTTAAGTTTAATCTTGAGACATAAAGATAATTTCTATCTATGATAGTGATTTTTAATAAAGTAGGTGTTATATTAGGAAAAATACTGGATATCATTAATGGGCAGTTTAATAAAAAAACTTGTGACGTCAATTGTTTCTTTAAAATAAAAAAATATTATATAAATCAAGAATACAGTATATAAATGAATGCTGAATGAATATTAAAACTTCTACATCATCTTAAAATTATAATTGAAAGGTTTTAGTTTAAATAAACTAAGTTGAAAATAATTAAGTGCACATTTAAATTTTTATTTTGTGCCAACATTTAAAGTGCTTATAATAATAAAATCTTAAATAACAAAACAGTAAATCTGGGTGTCAGTATTACATCTGTAACAGTAACATAACTGTTTCTAATTCCAATTGTTAAATGTAATTTACGGTGAAATTACTATTTAATATTATCGTTGGAAATATTATTTCTGAACTACTCCCTGGTAATAAATTATATATAAATACACATATTTTTGAATGATCGTGAGAGAAAAAGATAAAGTTAAAAATATTAATATTTATATGAATATATTACTAGAATAAGGACAATATATTGATGACATGATATAAAACCAGGATTAAAACTGCAAAAGTACAGTATTGTGATATGACAGGTTGCTGACATACAGTAGATGATATTATATTATATTATATGTAACACTAAATTACAAAAGTGTGAAAACTTATAAAAAGGTAGAATAGATGGGAGCCAGCATAAGTAACAGAGCGATGGTGATATTTAATAAATTAATTTGAGATTGTAATTACTGCCCCAAAACGTACCTATAACCAAGATTTTTTTAAACAGATTAAGTGATCTAAGAAAGAAAGAAAGAAAGAAGAAGAAAATCTCAGTGTAAGCCACAGGTCCCGTTAACAAGGTGGAAGTGTTCAACTGCAAGGCTTCTGCTGCCAATAATGTCCCTAAGTGTGTGTGTGTGTGTGTGTGTGTGTGTGTGTGTGTGTGTGTGTGGGTGTGTGCGTGCGCGCGTGGTTGCTGTCAGCACTCACTGTAAATTTGTAGCGGCTGGGCGATCATCACCCTCCCGCCCATCCCCCCCCGCCCAGCCCTCCATGTTAGTGAATATGCATTATGGCTTATGGCTTCATTAGGCTGCGGCATGTCATAAATTATGACGCCTCGCAAGAGATACACACGATGAGGCTTGCGTGTCTGTGTGTGTGCACTGCACGTGTGTGTGTGTGCACAGCGGGGATGTTTTGCATACGCGCCATCGTCGGAAAACAGCCACGTAATGAAGAGAGCGCATGCAGGGCTGGCTGGTGACGGGCACAAAATCAACAGTGGCGGTGTCATATTTCCCAAAGCTCCCTCCTATTAATCCTGACAACCATCTACAGGGGGAAGGCCCTTCTTCTACGTCCTCTCCTACCTCTTCCTCTACGCTGCTTCTCAACCTTTTCTAGATCAGGGCCCACTTAACACATTCGATCCGAGAACTTATCTCTGTCATTTTTAGATTTCTTTGGCTATTAAAAAATAGCAGATATACAAGCTCATAACACGCTATGAGCTTGTATATCTGCTATTTTTAAAAATCGTGAAAATGTGTGCAAATCTTTGAATATATATTTTGTACATATTTGTCACTCAACCCTTTGCTTCATGGGGGTCCCTGTAACAAAATGTTTTACAAAATGTTTGCTTTAAAAATATATGTATTCAAAGATATAAAAAAAAAAAAAAAATAGCAGATCAACAAGCTCATAGCGTGGCACTGCTATTTTTGAATAGCCAAAGAAATCAAAAAATGGACAGAGATGCGTTCCCGGATTGAATGGGTTAAAAAAAGCTTTTGCAGTGGCCCACCCTGTTGAACACTTAGCCATGGGTGCATGTTATGATCAATCAATCTATTGTGTGGCGGCTCGGATCAATACAACTAACATACTGTAAGTGTCTATTTATCTTGTATCACAATGACAACTCACTTTTTAAGGATTTAGATAAAAAACATATGTATTCTTTTATTATTATGAATTATATATTATCATTAAAATCTTAAGTGTTTTGCCAATTATTTGGGGGCCCACTTGCAATATCCCCACGGCCCAACCAGCGCGCCGCCCAGCCCACAAGTTGAGAGCCGCTGCTCTAGATGCCAGTAAAGACAAAGAAGAGACGTTACTTAAGACTGTTAGTGTTCTGTGTGAAGGGGGGGGGGTGAGGAGGGGGATCCAAGGGGTTTGGTTCATATCAAACGCAACTGGCGTTGCTGTTGCAATTACGTGACAAGTTAATTAATCGCTTGACAATGAGGGGAAGGGCATTGTTCTAAGAGATGATCGTTATGCAGTTAAGGTGTTTTTTCATTGTTTCCTTGCGTACGCACGCGTGGCCCTCAAGGTTTTTTTTCCCGCTGTAAAGCAAAAGTGCGGGCCTCCCATGTAAATGTGCGCTAAACGATTAGCATATGAAAGCGGGAGAGAGAGTGCGGCGCCTCACACCTGCCGACATCCTTGGAGTTTGATGGAATTAAAAGGTCATCAAAGCGGAGAGGATTTACCAAGGTGACCACCAAGGAAAAGAGAAGCTTAATTGTGATGAATAATGGAGAGTCTTTCGCTAAGGGTAATTAACGATTTAAAATGCTGCAATGGGTTGTAATAGTGCGAGACGCGGCGCGGACGTCTTACGCTTCCATCTGTAATTATGAAGCTTTATGAAAACATAAACATAAACAGGCTCGTAAATGGGGCAGCTTCTGGCTTTGATGGGAATAAATCAAAATCAATAGATGGGCATTGTTTCATTTAACACCTTTTTTTTGCATATCAAAGTGTAGTTTCATTACATAAATTTGGATAAACACAACTATTAATTTTACTGGGTTAACTACTGCGAGGGAACTTTGCAAAGTTTTATTTTTTCTCACCCTGTTAACTTTATTCCTTGCATAAGTGTTCTTTATATACAGTACATGTATAGCCATTCTGTAACCTTGTTGTAATCTGCCTTGTCAACAGAACTATACGCAACGTTTCTGGGTTGGGAACAACTTTTGTCCATAAGTGATGTTTTCATGTTATATTATATTAAACATATTTTTACCATACACAAAGCAATTTTCTGGCCATGGCCAGACATTAACACTCTACTCCATTCAATAGCAATTTGGTTTCAAGACCAATATACACACCAGGCGTCAGATTTGTCCCCTCCTCAAAATCTGCATTGGATTATCATAACGTTGATGTCGGTTGATCTCCATATTTCAACTGTTTTTTTCTTCTCGTAAATTAATGTCCTATTTCATCATACAAGAGTGTCACACAAAATGAGGGAAAATATAAGATCTACGAGCTTGTAGAACGGCTATTTTCACTATTTTATTATCATTATCTTTTTATAATAGTAAAAATCACACCCAGTGTGAAGTGGGCGGTGTGGTCATCACAGTGGTCATCACAGTGATGGAAGCTCACTTAAAATTAACTTATTTTTTTTTTAAGTGCATAGTCCTATTTATAGGTTATTAATTTCATCATGTGTCTCGCTAGCCAATCACAGTGCTGAATAGAGTCAGCCAATAGAGTCAGCCAATCACAGTACAGCTAGGGGTGTACTAATGCTAGGGGTGTACTAATTATGAGCCAATCACAGTGCAGCGAAGGGTGTACTAATGAGGTGTCCCAACCCCACTTATAGGGGCGGCTACACCGCCCAAAAAGATAAGGAGCGGTTTTGGACATACAAGGTTTCCACCCAACAGCGACGATAACATTTCTGCCAGGCCTAATGTGCCCATCGGAGCAGCTTGCCCCATTCCCTTACAGTGGTTTCTCGTGATCGGAGGCTATAAGGCATCGGCACTTGTGCAGGCATTATACCCGCATGGCTCTGTCTGTGCATGTGTGTGTTGTACTGCACTGTGCTGTGCTGTGTTGCGCTGGGCTGAGGCGGTGTGGTGTGGTGTGGTGTGGTGTGGTGTGGTGTGGTGGAATGACGTGAGCCATCGTACAACCAAGGCAGAGGTTAGCGTCGTCCCCCCCCCCCCCCATGATCAAGGCTGGTTAGTTTAAATGAACACAGGCAGAACCAGACATCCCCTCTCCGCTCTGACACAGCGGCCCCCGCTCTCCTCTCCTCTCCTCTCCTTTCCTTTCCTTTCCGTTCTCTGATTAAAGAAGGGGGAGAGAAGGAAAGAAAGAAAAAACCCAGAGAGAGAACACTTTTGATCCTTCCCGTTCAGCTTTTTGTAATTTTGTCTATTAAACAAGAATTTCCCCTTTTAGGTTTTCCCGGGGGGCAAGGAGAGAGGGGGCGAAACATACAGCCACCCGGTGGTCTTTGTGACACCTCCAGAGAGTGTTCAGGAATAAGTGAGAGAGACAGAGAGCAAAGGGAGGAGAGAGAGAGAGAGAGAGAGGGGAGGGGGCACAAGGAGTCAAGAGGCACGAGGTGACGAGGGCGCGGGGAGGAGAGGAAGAAAGAAATGAGGAGGAAAAAATAAGGGATTATAACGTTCCTTCCAAAACGTTAACAAAGAAGCGCGGCCCTTTTTGAAAGGTGGGCCGCTCCGCCGCGCAGACGTGGGCTGCATGCTTGCAAATTGTTGAGGGACCCCGGAGGTCAAGGAGAACCGGGGAGCGGCGAAAATGGATTCTGAGGCACTAAAAAAAAAAGCCACTTAAGCAAGAAACGCGGCGATGATTTATTTTACAGTGGGCGGTGTGTGTGTGTGAGCGCGAGCGAGCGCAGGGGGGTCAGAGGCTTCGTGCCTCGGCTGTGTCACCGCTGTCGCCAATGACTCAGGGACACCTCTCCGCTCCTCCACACCGCGCTGGAGATGGATAAAGATGGCACAACAACGAGAACAGGGCAGGGAGGGGGGGGGGGACAAAAGAGGGGGTGGAGGACAGGGAAAGGTCAGGAAAACAAGACAGGCCATCGACTCGGACGGCCACTTACTGCTGTGGAGTTGTAAACATGGCCTCTTGCTGGGATGCAAATGTTATGTTGCTTTGGCCACAAGGCTAAATATCATTGTGAAATCCTGAGTGTTCATTTAAGCCAGAGACTGTGCAAATGTAACCAAATGGACCCGTAAGGTGACCCAGAATGTTGTTTTGACCACTAGACCATATAGTCAAATCCTGAGTGTCCCATAAAGTCTCAGAGTTACAAATTAACACTTCTACCGTGTAGAAGCCGTTTTGTTGACAGTATTCAAACTTTTTTTAGGGGGCTAAACATTTCATACAAGGGGAATCTTGTTGTCTGTAATGTTACTGAATAAAAATAAATAAATAGATGCAAAATATGCAAAAGTAACACTTTGTCCTAAAAAAAAATTAGTTGAAAAAAAATAAAGACAGTGAAAGGTGATAAGGAGAAGAGGAGCGGTGGAAGGAGGGAGCAGAAAAGAGAAAAAAAGGAGGGGGGAGGAGGGGGGGCAAATAGATGGGGAGAGAGAGAGAGGAGAAATGGATGGAGAGATAGGCAATAAGGAAGGAGAGATAAAAGCAGAGAGATGGAGAGAGCGGATGTAGGGAGGGTGGAGGAGATGCCTGGGTAAATATGACCTTGTGTGTGTGTGTGTGTGTGTGTGTGTGTGGGGGGGGGGGGGGTCATTACAAACATAGGGGACTTATTATCATGACAATTTGGTTTACCTTGGAATATTTACAGTGTTTATTTCAACCAATATTTTGTTCTAATCTCAATACAGATGTACGTATGTGTATGATCTAATCACCACTTTTTTTTTGCGTGCTAGCTCTACAAAAATAAACATTATTTTCTTGTGTATGTTTCATAGTCAAAAGTCCTCTTGATTACAGTTTAAGTAAAAAAAAATAAAAAATAAAAATACACAAAGTAGGGCCACAATAAATTCTGTATGCTTTGGCTTTGTAGAAGAGTCTGGTTCTGAATATTGGGAGTGATGTAACTGGTCATGTTCAAATACTTAAGAAGTGCTGCATTGAACAACGCCTAAAAATAATACACAGTATATCGTCTTTGTCAGGTGGAAACCTCATATATCCAAAACTGTTACTTTTCAGGATTCAAATTCAAAAACAGCAAAAGTGGCAGATCAACAAGTTCGAAACCCGTCACTTGAAGCCGCGTTTCGTGCTTGTATATCTGTTACTTTTGAGACGCTGTAGTATGTTCAAGTAGGGCGTTAATTTACACAAAAAAACACAAAATGATAAAACATGGAGATACAAGGTTTCTGCCCGACAGCAACGGTATAGTGATTCAATTGTTCAGAGATCATTATATAAAAAAAGACCAGGTAAAAAGGGGAGCATAATTTCCAGATGTCCTAAAAATCTCCAAGCGGCCTTGAGAGTAAACCAATCAGGTGCCTCCCTGAATCCTAAAACCCCCGTAAGGCGGGACACATGCAGAGCCACGGGACGGGTGTCTGGAAATGAGTAATCGGCCCGCAACTTCAGTCACAAAAAAAAGGGGGAAAAATCCATCCTGTATTTTAATCCATTAAGACCGGGAACGCATGCATCAGTGTCATTTTAAGATCTCTTTGGATATTCAAAAATAGCAGATATACAAGCTCATAGATCTGCTATTTTAGAAAAATCTTGAAAATGTGTGCAAATCTTTGGATATAGATATTTTTCAAAGCGAACATTTGTAACTCAAATCTTTGCTTCTGGGGGTCCCTGGAACAAGACATTTTGAGATGGGGGTCTGCGGCAAAAGTACATATCTAAAAAGAAAAAATCTAAATCCTAACAGTATGTTGCTATATCAGTGCTGCTGTAACTTATCCATATCAAGGACCCCCAAAAATGATATTCATTTGGCCGCGGACCCCCATCTCAAAATATGTTGTTCCAGGGACCCCCAGTAGCACAGATCGTAGTTAAAAATGTTCGCTTTAAAACATATGTATATATTCAAAGATTTGCAAGATTTTTTTTTAAATAGCCAAAGTATAAAATATGGATAAAGTGGTTACACAGATGCGTTCCCGGTTTGAATGGGTTAACACGACTTTAGACGCAATATCGCTTATGCACGTCTTAAAGTTAAGTCCTATTTACATTTACTTCAGGGGGGGGGGTTGACCAAGAATGATTCCTCCGATTGAGTCTCATCCATTAAAGCCTCCGTCTCTCTCCCCTGCCTCCATAGATGATACATCTAAATGGTAATAACACGCCATTTCAATATGATATCCCCCACCCACCATCCCACCACCCACCCCTCTGCACCCTCACTTCCCTTGCATGTTGTGCGGGTTGCATATCGTTGCTGTCGGGCAGAAACCTCTTATCTCCATATTTTTGGTGTTTTTTTACATAAATTAACCCCTACTTGATCAAACTACAGCGTCACACTAAAGCATTAAAAGTAGCAGATCTGCAAGCTTGAAACGCAAGGATATCATTGCTGTTGGGCTTACAAACCAGTTGTATCTCCATATTTAAACTTTTTATGTTTTTATGGGGGGGGGGATTAATGTCCTACTTCATCATAGAAGAGTTTCGCACAAAAGTCGTGAAAATCGCTGATCAACCTTGTAAATCGGCTATTTATAAAGTTTTTTAAAATACTAATAAAATGGAAATGGTTTTGGACATGTTTCCACCCCACAGCAACGATATTGTTGCTGTGGGGTGGAAACCTTTCAACTAAATGAATGCCCTACTACTTCATCGTAGAAGAGTGTCACGCAAAAGTAGCGATAACGGCAACATCTAGAGTAAGTAAGTAAGTACATTTCATTTATAAAGCACCTTTCGAAACAATGTTACAAAGTGCTGTACAATGGAACACAATATAAGCAATTATTAAACAAGCAAAAAACACGGTATAATAACAAAATAGAGTAATAATGCAATGCAACAAGGATTAAAACAAAAGATTGACCTGTACAAGGAGGGACAAAATGCTTACGAAACAAATGTGTTTGAGGCTTGTAGACGCGCAGCAGATCAGCTATTTTGCACAATTTCCGAATTCTGTCTTGTCGGTTTTGAACATTGAGCCAATGAGAATTATAACACAAGCGTGTGACTAAAATAATGAGTATACTGGATCCATTGATCCGCAGAAATATGTTTTCCCCCCATTTCTTGAAAAGTAAGGCTTTTGGACATACAAGGTTTACTTGACAGCATCAATACAAGTCTTTTCTCCTCCTCTCTCTCGCCTGTACGTGGATCCTCCTCAGTGTTGGTGGTGGGGGGTGGGGGGGGTTGGGGGGGGGGGGTTGGAGCGGTGGTGGCGATGGCGGCGCAGCCCGATGGACAGCGCGGGGGTAGAAAGGCGTTGTGTGTCAGGATGCTAAATGGAGGGCCTGGAGTTTAAAAACTTAAAGAGGCAGTGAAATATTAGCCAATGCGGGTGAGGGATGAGTGGCTGGTCCCCCAGCACCGTGTCAGTGTTTAATGGTCGGCCCCCCGAATGCATATAAGTTAGACCAAGCATGAAGGGCAGCAGAGACAATGCCCCCCCCCCATCCCCCCATCCCCATCCCATCCTGGGCCCCCACAACTCCTCCCCTCTCCTCCTTTCTTCCTCTCCCTCTCTCTCCATCCCCATATCTCTACCTCACCCCCACTCCCACCCAACCCCGCACCTCACACCCACCCAGCCACCCATCCCTCTCCTCCTCCTCCTTCCTTTTCCATCCCTCTACCCCACTCTTTCGGTCCCCTCCATCACCCCCCCATCACCACCACCACACCACGGTACCTCTCCACCCGCCCGCCTTTTAAGCAGCAGGCCCATCAGAAACTTGTCATTTCGTTCATTCACTACGACAGCCTTGAGACACAATGCAGACTTACCTCTGTGTTGTACACCCCATATATCAGGAAGATGAAGAGACCCTGCAAAACACACACACACACACACACACACACACACACACACTACACACACACACAGGAAGGAAGAAAGAAAGGAGAGCGAAAGACATAGAAGAGAGAGAGAGAGAGAGAGGGAGGGAGGGAGGGAGGGAGGGAGGGAGAAAAGAGAGATGGGAGAGAAAGTTGTTATGATCGTTTTGTCTCTCATCTCCTTAAGAAGAGGTTTAAAAATGAATTACAATACGGCAAAACATCGGGAAGCAGAGTGTCATGACGGCTACGGTTTTGTGTTGGCCCAGACGCCATCAAAGCTTCTCAAAGGTGAAGTGGTCTGTAATGTGTGGTGTAAAAGATGAGAGAGAGAGAGAGAGAGAGAGAGAGAGAGAGAGAGAGAGAGAGAGAGAGAGAGAGAGAGAGAGGAGATAGTTAAACTTCTCCAAACTGGGCCACTGTACTACACAACTTAGCTTTAAGAGTACTTGTTCCATGTATAGTTCCCGAGTCTCCCCCCCACCACGCACGCACGCACACGCACACGCACACGCACACACACACACACACACACACACACACACACACACACACACAACCCACGTCCCCCTCTCCCTCCTGCCTCTGCATCAAAGGCTCAAACCCAAGGTTTCCTTCTGCATCACAGAATAGAAAATAGTTCAGTCTCAAGAGCCTGTGCTTAGTTTGTGCTCCTGCACTCACACTCACACGCGCACACACACTCACACACACACACATGTGCATATACCTACATACAACTACATAGTGGATTGTGTTGGCACACGGTGTGTGCAAAACCACGACACACTGACTCAGAAACACTCACACAATATAAACACTGGAACGGAACAACTCATGCCAGACGAGTCTATCAAAAAAAACATAATTTGGTGTAGAGGGCCAAGAGAGCTAGAGAGAGAGAGAGAGAGAGAGAGGGGGGGGGGGGTGATGTGGGACTAATGAAAAAGAACACATAAAAGAAGACATTTCATGTTCACAGAACTCTGCGACTAGTACCCCGGGCATGAGAATGGCATGCCCTTGGGCACATAAAGGCTGTGCTTTTGGTCTCGGAAAAGGAAAAAAATACCGTTTCCCCATTGCACTCCATTGTGGGCATCCTTTGAATGTACAAGACGTGCGCTCACCTTCGGACATAATGAAATTCCGCCGCCTCTCAATGCGAACAGTTGAGGACAGCATTCAACCCGAGCACCCAATGCACCACATGACCGCGCATCCCTTTGTCGCAAAAGGATGCGTGTTGGAGAAAAAAAGATTTATCCCTATAAATTTCAAGGCTGAGAGAGAGATTCTTTGATAATGCGACGTGACTACTCTCTACCGTAGGTCTGGATGGTGCAGAGTGAAACTTTTCGAATCGCTTCTAAAGACCACAGTAGAACTTCACCTATTCGAATCTGAAACATGAAAAGTTTGGATGACCGCAAGGTGCATAAAATACATATTGAACTTGTTAATAAATCAAACGCAAGTCATTAGTTTCTGCAAAGATTACAGAAATATCAACACTGAAATATACATGTGCGGTGGGGAAAAAAATCCCTATAAATTTCAAGGCTGAGAGAGAGATTCTGCGACGTGACTACTTACGTATGTACTGTAGGTGTTGATGGTGAAAAGTGAAACTTTTAGAGTAGCTTCTAAGAGAACAACATCGCAATTCTGAAACGTGAAAAGTTTGGGTGACCGCAACGTGCATAAAAACTAACGCAGAAACGCAAATCATTCGTTTCTGCAAAAATTACATAAATAAACGCTGACACATACATTTAATAGACAATAGCCTGACCACATTCAAAAGGGCTGATGAATTAGCCATACAGTACATCACTTTCAGCCTGGCATAACTCATTTGGGCATGTACAAATGTAATACAAACAAACAAAAACCTCACAATGCATTACACGGCATGACGCGTTGTGAGCTCGCAGATCTGCTATTGTTGCTATTCCTCATACAACCGAGTATATAGGGCTTAATGGTTAATGTCCTAAGGCCTAAGGGTCATATCAGATACTGTATTATAAATGTTGTTGGCATATCCAAATCCGTACATTTTCTCAACCAATAATCAGAATCTTCTACTTCTTAATAGTTAACTACTGCATGTAAAATGTTTAGCTTTCAACAGGGAGACAAAAAGTTTGTCTATTTGTCATTTTGTGTGTGTGTGTGTGTGTGTGTGTGTGTGTGTGTGTGTGTGTGTGTGTGTGTGTGTGTGTGTGTGTGTGTGTGTGTGTGTGTGTGTGTGTGTGTGCGTGCGCGTGCCTGCATGCGTGCGGGCATGTATGTGCGTGTGCCATGCCATATACTGTACGTGTACAGTGCATGCTCTGTGTGCATTTCCATGTCTTTCAGGCAGAAGGGTGAAGACACGTCGCAGCAGGCTGGCAGGCA
>NC_137607.1:45057801-45062801 GCF_963280865.1 Gymnoscopelus braueri | reverse complement strand
ACTAATGTCATCAGTATATGCCCATATATGGGCAAGCCCATATATGGACATATTGGTCGGATCGGCGGTTCTGGACAACCGGATATCTGAACAACTCGGTGGACGGGTACCGCACTCCCTCGAGTCCTTGCCAATGTGTGCTGAGTTTGAAGTAGGTCTATCCCACATGACCATATGGGCATAGTGGTCGGATTTGTGGCTCTGGACAACCGGATACATGCCTATATATGGGTTTGTTTATGGTTGTCTCAGTCAGAGTGACGTGTCCGAGGTCCGTCCGTCCGTCCGCCCGCCCGTCCTCCCATTAGTCGATTTTAATATAGGATTCTTTATCCGATGAAGCATACAGGGCTTAAGTGTTAACTGACCTTCAGAGTTACTTATTTGAGGGAATCATGAATATCCGCGTTATTCAATGACACACTTTATTCTATCAACAACACACACACAGATATAGACAGACATATAAATATATTTTATATTAATCGGCGTACAATGAGGTAAAATTCTTTATAGCCCTCTCTCTCTCTCTAACAAGTAGAACAAGAAACTCGTCCGTGGAACACAGATAAATTCTTCTCCAACCGAGGCCCATACATCAGCCCCCCCCCCCCCCCCCGCCACCAACACACCTTTCTGGATTGAGTGTGTAGAAGAACATCCCTATCTCCTCATTATTTGGTGACAGGGAGCAAGAGGCTCACTTTACTTTTCATTTAAGGTGCTGGACCACCTAACCCCCTCACCACACACGCACACACACACACGCACGCACGCAAACACAACCTCCTTCCTCCCCTGCACCTCTTCACCTCCTGTGCTAACAAATGATTATAAGTTTCCACAGATGACCATAGCCTCTATTTTCACCCATTCTCTCACACACACACACATGCTCGCACACACACACACATGCTCGCACGCACGCACGCACGCACGCACGCACACACACACACACACACACACACACACACACACACACACACACACACACACACACACACAGTAAAGCCCACCCACTGGCTGGTCCCACCTCTCTAATGTTGAAAGTTAGGCAGCGAGGCAGCAGCGCGGCAGGTAGAGACCTGCAGCCAGACGCCTTATTTATGACATTGTCCTTGAGAGGCAAAATTTCAATGTACTGAAATGAAAACTATGATTAAAGGAGAAGAGACAGCAGCGTCTCGGCAAGGGGAGAGAGAGAGCGAGAGGGAGATAGAGGGAGAGAGGGAGGGAGAGAGAGAGATAAAGGGGCAGAGAGAGAGAGAGAGAGAGAGAGAGAGAGAGAGAGAGAGAGAGAGAGAGAGAGAGATGAGAGAGAGAGAGAGAGAGAGAGAGAGAGAGAGAAAGAAAGGGAGGGATTATAAGAGAGAAGGGTAGAGTGAAGAAGAGAGACATGGAGGGAGATATGGAAAGCAAAAAGGAGAAAGAGCAAGGAAAGAACGCCAACAAGAGGTCTAGAGAGAGAGAGAGAGAGAGAGAGAGAGAGAGAGAGAGAGAGAGAGAGAGAGCATCTCTCCATCTCCGCTCGGCCCTGCCCTGCACATCATAACAATATATCTCTCCTGTCAGCTACAAACCGATACAACGTGCCGTGTTTTGGAGCTTTCTAGTTTTTCTTAATCCAAAAGGAGTCTTACACACGTTCATTGATTTTCTGAGTGCAGGTTCAAGGCTCCTCTGGTACATTCAAAAACCTGTTAAAACACCACACGGCATCGCATCATTTCAAACCGTGTTCAAATTACACCGCGGCTATCGGGGGACCCCTTTTTTCTTTTAGTTGGGGGGGGGGGGGGGGTACTGGACATGCACACGTATACATGAATGTGCCTGCCTACATGCAAAGATATACGGTACTGCCTCATATTTTGAAACACGTGAATGTCATATAAAGAAGAAAGAAAGGACTTTTTGTTCATTCTTAAAATAAGCTAATAGGCTGAGAGAGAATAGCTGGCGGCAGCTCTCCATAGCTACCACCTTGACAACTTGGCCAGCATCCATATACCGGGTGGAACATTAGCCAAAAATATAGCTAATGTCTACAAGCTCACAACGCGTCACAATAGCAAAGAGATTTTGTGTCGACAAAAAGTACAGAGACAACTCGGGTCCAGTTTACTAAAGGTGACTCTCCACCAAACAGACTACTTCAGACTGAATTTTTCTGAAAATCTGAAAAGAACAGCTTTTATTGTCACAGGTTTACAGGTGTAAGATTCATTTTTGTGAAAGCTCCATCATTTTTGTTGTTTTCATGAAGAGAAAAAGAATAGAAGAGGGGGGGGGGGCAGGTAGAGGAGAAAATCAGGGATAGACAAAAAAAGATATCTACATGTATATACAGCATGTAGATATGAAGACATAAAAGGTCTCACAAATGCTCAACAGTTTCAAGACAACTGTAGACATTGCTATCACACATGGTCATTAGGTTATATGAATATAATACGTTTTGGCTGTGTACATAACCTATCCTAACTCCCCATTGATCCACTCCCCACACACACACACACACACACACACACACACACACACACACACACACACACACACACACACACACACACACACACACACACACACACACACACACACACACACACACACACACACACACACACACACACACAGTGTGCAGCACTTGAGAGGAAACTCAAGACCACACACACACATGTTTCAAAAGAACTGCAGGCCATTGGCATGGCACAAAATGTCAAAAATGATTTGAACAGGCCCCGAAACTCCCGTCAAAAACCCCAACCCAAATTCAAACACACACAGACACTTTTCACAAATAGAGCTATCTGCATCCCACTTGGCGAGGGGGAGAAAACACACACACACACACACACACACACACACACACACACACACACACACACACACACACACACACACACACACATGGCAGTCATTAGAGAAATGAGAGACAGAGGAGGTTAAAAGCTTGCGAGGTGGAGAAAGAGAGAGAGAGAGAGAGAGAGAGAGAGAGAGAAAGAAAGAGAGAGGGCGAGAGAGAGAGAGAGGAGAGAGAGAGAGAGAGAGAGAGAGAGAGAGAGAGAGAGAGAGAGAGAGAGAGAGAGAGAAAGAGACATTGACACCCTGCACTGGGACCTGTTAATGTCTCTGACCCCTTCACATAAAAACAGTTTAATTAACTTGTATACATAACTTTCACTTTAACCGTTCACGGCCTGTCAAATCAACACGTCCGTCAGGGAGGGGAGGGGAGCAGGCGCTTGATGCTGAGCAGGTCCTTGGTTCAAAACCAGGTTCCCTGTATCGGCTCCAGCTGCCAGGGCAGAAAGATAAGGAGACAGGCAGGCAGGCAGGCAGGCAGGCAGGCAGGCAGGCAGGCAGGCAGGCAGGCAGGCAGGCACACATGCATAAAGAAAGAAAGACAGACAGACAGACAGACAGACAGACAGACAGACAGACAGACAGACAGACAGACAGACAGACAGACAGACAGACAGACAGAAAGATAGGCAGGCAGGGAGGCAGGCAGGAAATTAGAAAACGGAACAGGTGGAAAATTAGGCAGATGGAGAAGACACGCAGATAGGTACAGAGGAATGACATAAGCTTTGTATGGCAGTTCATCTCCCCACATCAGTGGTCCATCAGCTGAGTTGTAGGCAACATAATCACCACATTCAGCTGATCCACCTGGGCTTCTAAACCTCACTCTATCCTATCTGATACATTTGATACGATTTGATCATGTGCTCTGTGAGCCCTACTGGTACGTTTTTTAATGCGGAAGTTACAACCCTTTGTGGACCATGTGGTTGAACCTGACAATGCGTTGAGACTGTTTGCACTATCTCATGTTCAATGTGCTGATAATCTCTAACACCTTTGTGTCTGACCTTGCACCCCATCAATAACTTTTTTTCCAGACGGTTGGAACTACAGGCATCTGTAGCTTAACGGGATTATACCTTTCCTTTTTCACTACAGAAAAGGGTAAGAATTGATTGCGCCGATCGTCCCCTCTTAACAACACCAGTTCTAACACTGAGCGAGTAGCCCCGCTGCCCGCATCTGTGGCAAGCGGAGGGGGAAGCCACAGACACCGCTAGTGTGAGAGTAGAAGTCGGATCATAATGAACCTTTAATCGTCTGAAGTTGTCGGCTCTTTTCACGTAAAGTAACGAGTAACACGGCCATTAAAATGTCAGTAACTAAAACTATACTGATCTGGGAAAAAGCAACGTTACTAGTCATGTTACTAGTTACCGCAAAAGGTAGTTGCGTTACAGTAACGCGTTAAACAGAGGTGGGCTGTGGACAATTCAGAAACCTTACTCTAATGACATCATCGATGGGGAGCTACTGGAAACTACAGCCTTTACTCTTCCTGGGAAGTTAGCGCACTGACATAAAAGGCCTCATACATGCATCAATGTTTATTTCAAAAGTTGTTGTTTGAAATTACCACTGATGCTGTCATTGGAGGAAACCAAATAATGTCATATTATTATGTCATATATATAGAGTAATGTTTCTGAACTGTCCACAGTCCACCTCTGAGACGCAGAGTAGACACTCTACCGTCTTATAATGAGCACTAGTGAGAACCAATTATATAAATGTAAGGTTGGAATTGGGTGAATTGCTCTTTTAATCGGCAATGCATATGCATTAGTGTGTGTGTGTGTGTGTGTGTGTGTGTGTGTGTGTGTGTGTGTGTGTGTGTGTGTGTGTGTGTGTGTGTGTGTGTGTGTGTGTGTGTGTGTGTGTGTGTGTGTGTGTGTGTGTGTGTTTTTGGGGGGGGGTGCTATAAGAGGGTTGAAAGTGTGAATGTTACACACTATTAGAGATGATCTGTCATTCTCAAACGATGGCTATTAGGACCAACACACACACACACACACACACACACACACACACACACACACACACACACACACACACACACACACACACACACACACACACACACACACACACACACACACACACACACACACACACACACACAGAGTCTG
>NC_137607.1:45050301-45052801 GCF_963280865.1 Gymnoscopelus braueri | reverse complement strand
CGAGTGCGTATGTGTGCGAGTGCGTATGTGTGTGTGTGTGTGTGTGTGTGTGTGTGTGTGTGTGTGTGTGTGTGTGTGAGAGAGAGAGAGAGGCGGTGTGCAGGCCAGTAGGGTGCATCCATCATGATAAAGTCGCAGTCTGGGCGACTGTCACATGCAATCACACTTTACTACGGCTCGCAGGACCTCAAAGTGAAAATGAATGGTGCTTCATCGACGTGAAGACTTCATATATCTTTGTTCCTTTTTTTTTTTTTTTGGAAAGGACTTGTCTCTTTTCTTCTCCTGTCCCCCCACCCCACACCTTCTGTCTCTTTTCTTCTCCTGTCCCCCCACCCCACACCTTCTGTGGATATCTTGTGTTTTTTGTCAATGTCTGTGAAGCATGATTGGGGTAAAGTGTTTGGGGTAAAACAATTACTGATAATCAATGTGCCTCTAGTTTCTGTAATCACTAACACACTGATGTAACCACTTTTTTTAAAAAAAGAAGAAGAAGCTCACACTGCATGACGTCACGATGGGTGTATACGCAGCTAATTTATTTTTTTAATGGAAAAATTAAAAATCTGAGCTTGTTTGTCCAAATGTACAGTTTTAAAGGGAGATAAATGACAACCGTTTTAAAACTCAAAATGTATTTTATTTTCATATAAAAAAGATAGCTGAAAAGACGAGTGTGTATGATAAAGAGAAGACAAAATTAGTTTTACAAACACACACAAACATTTTAGACAAGGGACAGAGGATTAGAATATTCCAGATGGCTCGGGCCGTGATTGAACGTGGCAAGTGTTAAACGTGATAATCATCAAATTTGTAGCCACTAGAAAGTCAAACGAGCCGTAATAAATGTCATTTCTGCTGCTGCCGAGGCTCATTCAAACTGCCGACCGCCCGCACCGGCCCTGGCACGGCTCAGCTTCGCCGCGGCTCATGGCTTTAATCTTCTAATGACTTGAAAATGACACCGGGGGCTTCTTGACACAGTGGAGACAGGGGCTGTGGGCCCCCTCTGTACCATGCTGTACCCCCCCCACCCCAGCGGACCCCAGGGCCCTCCCTGCTCTGCCTCTCAAAGGCATTTGATTGGCACATGCTTTCACTTAATGAGGATAATTACAAAGCAAAACAAGTGGGAGACCACATCTGCTCAGTGTAAAGGAGAGGAGACGGCCAGGCCTGCAGAACTCTGTCAGGGAAGAGGTGTGTGTGTGTGTGTGTGTGTGTGTGTGTGTGTGTGTGTGTGTGTGTGTGTGTGTGTGTGTGTGTGTGTGTGTGAGTGTGTGTGTGTGTGTGTGTGTGTGTGTGTGTGTGTGTGTGTGTGTGCCTTGGTGCATGTGTGAGTTTATGTATGTGTGTGTGTGTGTGTGTGTGTGTGTGTGTGTGTGTGTGTGTGTGTGTGTGTGTGTGTGTGTGTGTGTGTGTGTGTGTGTGTGTGAGTGTGTGTGTGTGTGTGTGTGTGTGTGTGTGTGTGTGTGTGTGTGTGTGTGTGTGTGTGTGTGTGTGTGTGTGTGTGCCTTGGTGCATGTGTGAGTTTATGTATGTGCTGTGTGTGTGTGTGTGTGTGTGTGTGTGTGTGTGTGTGTGTGTGTGTGTGTGTATGCATTCTTGTGTTTGCGTGTGTACTGTGTCCCTCTGTGCGTGCGTAGGTGTGTGTGTGTGTGTGTGTGTGTGTGTGTGTGTGTGTGTGTGTGTAAGGATGCCGTATGAAGGGGAAGCCCAACATCAGCAGCCCTCCACTTGAACTTCCCTGGTCTCTGTACTTGCCTTCATCCTGCGGACCCTCCCTTCATCCCGGGACCCTCCCCCGTCTCCGTACCACCAGGCCTTCATCCTAGGATCCTCCCTGGTCCCCGTACAGCTAAGCCCTTGTCCTAGGACCCTCCCTTGTCCCCGTACAGCTAAGCCCTTGTCCTAGGATCCTCCCTTGTCCCTGTACAGCTATGCCATTGTCGTATAACCCTCCCTGGTCCAAACCCGGGACAAGCACATGAACACAGGCCATCGACATGTGACAGTAAACAGACTGCTTGCTTTTAGACACAACACACACTGGGTAATGATATGATGTCATGATGAAATAGAGAGTGTGTGTGTGTGTGTGTGTGTGTGTGTGTGTGTGTGTGTGCGTGCGTGCGTGCGTGCGTGCGTGCGTGCGTGCGTGCGTGCGTGCGTGCGTGCGTGCGTGCGTGCGTGCGTGCGTGCAGATGTGATACTATCATTACAATCTTAGTGTTTCGCCAATTATTTGGGGGTCCACTTGCAACGGTTGAGAATCACTTACTTACGTCACTCTAGTCTGTGACTAGATCCAGTCACAGAACAACACTAAATGCAAATAATACAGGTTATTCTCACATACACACAGGTAACCGGAAGGCTCGCCCTAAAACACGCTCGCCCACATTCTTTCCGCGGACCGCTCGCCACCAGCGGTTCTTGTATTCTTGTATTTGTTTTACTGAGGATAAGGTTAGGAATAAGTTTAGGGTTAGGC
>NC_137607.1:45035301-45045301 GCF_963280865.1 Gymnoscopelus braueri | reverse complement strand
CGTCGAGACAAAAAAGGAGGAACCTAGAATATGATTCCTGCTGCCTCAAGCAATGCAAGATTAACAACACTTCTCCTGAAATCTGGCCAGTAAAAGTTCTGCTGAGAGTGTGTGTGTGTGTGTGTGTGGGGTGGGGGGGGGGTACTGTACTGTGACCCAGGGAGGAGGAGAGGAGAGGATAGGAGAGGAGAGGAGAGGACGGGGAGGTTCTTCAGTACCAGTGGGGACTGGCAGGCCACCTGTCTGGGAAACCGGCCAGAGGTTCTGCCAAGAGGATTTAAATCAATCACTCCTCCCTTTGTCCGGAGGGAAGTGCGTGTGTGTGTGTGTGTGTGTGTGTGTGTGTGTGTGTGTGTGTGTGTGTGTGTGTGTGTGTGTGTGTGTGTGTGTGTGTGTGTGTGTGTGTGTGTGTGTGTGTGTGTGTGTGTGTGTGTGCATGTTTTGTGGTGGCTGAGGCTTGCAGTGAGAGGGCACACACACACACACACACACACACACACACACACACACACACACACACACACACACATACAGAGTAATAGTGTGACGGGGTGGCCTATCTGCGGTTTAATCGTATCTTAGCAGCCATTAATCACACACAACGACCAGCCCAGGGCTGAGAGGTCATCGCCATTTCACTCCACTCACTTCACCAAGAGACCACGTGACGTTCTACATGCACACTGCAATCTGTGTCACAACACAACAACACGCACACGTATGCACGCAGGCACGCATGCAACACACACACACACACACACACACACACACACACACACACACACACACACACACACACACACACACACACACACACACACACACAAATATTTTGTTTTAAAAAGCAATGTGAATGTTCACAATACAAATATGTAGTAAGAAATAGTTATTTTAAATCACATACTAATGTCTTAACTTAAGACCTACTTAATATTCTCGATTTTTTTTTTCTCTTTTTTTCATATTATCAAAAATGTTTGCCTATCAGGACGCCAGGTTGAAAGTAGTTAAATCAATGATGAATCATTTTGAATCCTGTGTGACCTATGTTTTGCTGCTTGTGTAATGTTGGTGATCTGACAACATCATGTTTCCTGTCCTAACGCTGATGTCAAACATGATCCTTCTGTGACGCTGTGACTGACTGACTGTCTGGACACTGTGGCTCATGACGATGGTGACACTTAGTTTAATCTATGCGTTTTCTTATGGTTTCTTCCTTTATAGGGCAAGTAGAGAGGTTCGAGCCTCACATCTAGAGTTTGGGCCGCTACGCGGTCCTCACACCTACGTCGCACCGCCGATGCGACTGATATGCCCATATATGGAAATCTTTGTATCTGTCAGTCCTTGTGCCTTTTATGCCTATTATGGAGATCCCTGATGTCATCAGTGTATGCCCATATATGGGCATGCCCCCTTTTGTGCCATACATGGAGCTGACTGATTTGTTTGCGCCTAATGCCATGACGACACATTGAGATTAGACAACACACTCCATATTTGGGCGTAGCTGCATTGGGAACTCCTTATATGGTTGATGCTGAAACATAGCGACATGAGCGTGACGACGTGGTCCACCGACCCGCCCGCCGCTCCTCCCTTAAGCCAATTTTAATAAGATATATGTATATACGTTTTTTCTATATATATTATACACACACACACACACACACACACACACACACACACACACACACACACACACACACACACACACACACACACATTTCGATTGTATTGCACTTATTTGGTTATGTACAGTCATGTATTTATTCCGATTTTAATGCATTAGGTATTTCCACTTAAATTGTATCCGGTAGTCAGTATACTGTTTACTGTGTATAAAGTATGTACCGTACGTCTGTTCTGTCTTGCCTTGTCAATGTTAAGCATGGAACTCCTGCATCCTGGCCAGTGCGTACTTGTAAAAGAGACTGTGTCTCAATGTATTTTTTACTGGTTAAATAACGGTTATATAGGGTATATATATATATTTATATACAGTTTTGAAGATGACCTCAGTGCTCCAGGCAGAGAGGGGTAAAGGTAAACAATAGCAACACAATATTTCTCCCACTTTCACTCTAAAACGTCAAAGTTTTCGCCGTTGCCTCGCCAACCGTCGGGCCTAAATATTTTGTCATAAGAGCTGTCAAGAAGAAGAGGAGGAGGGAGGAGGGGGGGGGGAACAGAACAACCACATCCGTTTCAAACAATCGCTTCACATCATGCTGCCAAAGCAGCACAACAAATCTCCCCGCACGCTCCAAAATCAATAAGCGTAGCAATGCTGGTATTGATCATATCTATGTCTTTGGATACACACCCCCTGATGTCATGCTTGGCTGGCCTCACTTCAGCTGACCCATATCACGCCTCCCCCCCGCCCCCGCCCCGTGTGCACACACACACACACACACACACACACACACACACACACACACACACACACACACACACACACACACACACACACACACACACACACACACACACACACACACACACACACACAAATATCGACTGTAATAATATTCATATGCACCGTTCCATGAAGCCTGAAGCTTTGTCCGCACCGTGCGATAAAGGATAAGGGATAAAAGGATAAAAGGATACTTTTCCAGTCAATCTTTCACCCCCCCCCCCCCCCCCCCCCTCCTCTGTGCTACCGGCCTCTCTAATGCAGGCCTTTGAACGGCCAGCGGTGTGCGGAGGAGAGCCAGAGGCGAAATCGGTATTGACAGATTGATTGGAGGCATGTGTTTGACTATATGGGAGAACAGATATGATTTGATGGAGATTAATAAAAGACAGTTATTATTAACCCGTTCGAACCGGGAACGCATCTGTGTAACCACTTTATCCATTCCATATTTTATACTTTGGCTATTCAAAAATAGCAGATCTATAAGCTCATAGCGAGGCACCGAGTGCCACACTATGAGCTTGTAGATCTGCTATTTTTTTTAAATCTTCAACATTACATTTTGTGCAAATATTTGAATATATGTATATTTTTAAAGGGAACATTTGTAACTCAAATCATTTCTTCTGGGGGGGTCCCTGGAACAAAATATATTGAGATGGGGGTCGGCGGCCAAATACATATCCTTTTGGGGGTCCTTGACATGAAAAAGCACCACGTGAGCACCACGGACATAGCAACATAAGTTTTTTTTGCTAGAAGACATTTTGTAGAATCCCCAGAAGCAAAGATTTGAGTTACAAATGTTGGCTTAAAATACATTTTTCAAAAATAGCAGATCTACAAGCTCGTATATCTGCCATTTTTGAATAGCCAAAGAAATCTTTCCCGGTCTAAATGGGTTAAATACAGGCTGGTCCGTGGTTGGATGGTGGAGCCTTCAGAGTGAGACGTAGAGCAGTGTGGTTCACAACAACAGTGTTGCAGAGAGACACCGGTGTGCAGCGGTGGGACAAATCCAGGTGTGCCACGGCATTTTGTGACAACCACATGTTATTATTGTTAATATATATATATATGTATATATATGTATATGTATATGTATATGTATATGTATATATATATATATATATATATATATATATATATATATATATATATATATATATATTGCTCTTATCTCTTTTAACTTTTTGTGCTTTTTTTCGTAAATTAACGCCCTACTTGATACAGCGTCACACAAAAGCATCAAAAGTAGCAGATAAGCTTGTAGATCTGCTACTTTTGCTACTTTTGAATTTGAATCCTGAAAAGTTTGAGACATGTGAGGTTTCCACCCGACAGAGACGATATACAAGCTATACAAAAAGTTATTTATTTATTTATTTACATTTAATTATGTTTTTATTTACTATATCACTACAGCATTTCCTCACTACAGAGGCAAATGATATACCCTAAAAAGACAGTGCTTCTCATCCTTTTCTGGAGCATTGCCCACTTGAAAATCATGTGGGCAGATAGGTGGGCCATATGCAGTGAATTTCAGATCAATGGACCCAACATAGTATACTTAAAGTTCTTATTTATTGGTATCACTATGAAAACATATTTTTCAAAGTTTGAAAGAAAAATACTAGTATTTTTTTTTACAATATTGTTTTAAAAATAGAATAGTATATAATCCTTTAAATCTCAGTGTTTTGACAATTATTTGCAATACCCAGCCCACAGGTTGAGAATAACTGCCCTGAAATATATATTTTATACTTTTTAATTGGCATCAATAAATAAAAAAATAAATGTGATATGCGTTATCACTTATATACCCATCTTATAAGTTTTACGTGTTATAGAGGCTATTTTGCTTAGATATGAATTCAGGTGTGCGTTGAGATTTTGAATTGCTGGAGAAAAAAAAAAGGTTGAAAGCCACAGATGTACACCGTTGTGAGGCATTAGCATGATGTCTTTTATTATTATTATGGGAGTGTAATGATCAAACTAATCTGAGGATCAAATTATATCAGTGATAGTATTTATCATAACTTGCACAGTTATTAAAACTAAACGCCGTGGGTCACCTGACATCAGGCCTATCTATCCTTTCAGATTACAAACACCAACAATTACATGAACAAAGACTGAAGGTAATTCTCAAACAAATCTGTTTCTCTTGTCAAAGTCACATTCAATCCAGAGTTGAAATGATGAATTTGTGACTTGTATAAAAACGCTGCCAAACATCTCGCAGAATCTCATTAACCGCCACAAGCCGCACGGTTCATTTTATAGGAAATGAAAAAACATAATTGTCATCAGTTCCGGGTGACATAAAAGCACTTTATAGGACAAGTATGAAACGGCTCAAATAAATACTCTCATTGATTTCTCCATATCTCCAACAGTGTAATGTCTATAGGAGGACGGGAGGAGCGGAGGTGAGGATTATAATACCACTGCCCTCTAGAGGACTACAACGCTAACAGCAGCTTCAGCAGTCTTCTTGACAAACACCAGCTATGCAAAGTTACAAGCGCTCCATTACAGACTCGCTCTGCACAAGCCTCGATTCATTCACAACCCATTGGGGGGGGGATGTTACCCCAACGTTGACTTTTCAACTCCCTAAGTTCTCCTCAGCTTTCTCCAACTCCCTCTCACTCTCTCTTTCTTTCTCTCTCCCTCTCTGTCGCTCTCTCTCTCTTTCTCCGTCTCTCTCTCACGCTTCCTCGGCAGCTCAAAGTTATTGATAGGTTGGAAGTTATTGCCTAATAATGTGACGGACAATGCATGGGCAGGAGCCCATTATAGCAGGGTAATGGATGGCACGGGAGGTTTGAATGACATTGCCCAGAGATTGGATGACGCCGGGCGGAGGGATTTATGGGCGAGCCAAAGACTCCCTCCGCGCTATTTATTTCTGGCTTGATAAGGAAGGAGATGAGGCGTGCCTGTATTTATGGTACAGAAGTTCATAAAGACCAACTGCCAGAGGAGAGGGGAGAGGAGAGAGGAAAGTTGGAATCCTACGTACTGGAGAGGAGAGGACAAGCAAATCAAAGCCCGCCTCCTCCGCTGCCTGTGACTTTGTGGTGAGTTGTACAACGCCGCAACTGTGGGCTACAAACCACGTGACTGTAACTTTGGTGGGGAGTTCATATGGTACTTTTCTTTTTCTCACCCCGTTTTTTTTCCCCTTAACTTGAACTATGCGTTTACACGGCCAATTATGTTTTCACGTCAGTTTTATTGGCCGAGGAACATGGCACATGCAAGAAATCAGACTTTGTGGATTCCTCAAACGGGTCATCTCTATATGACCTAAGAGTTTAAGAGAGTCTTTTCATCGCCTTAAATCACCCAAAGACGTTTTCGAATATACTGCAGCGTTCACAACGCGATTTGACACATTGTGGGCTTGTAGATTTGTCGCTATAGTACAACGAAGAATAAAATAGTGCTTAAGGGGTGAAACACAATTAAACCCCCCACGATTCATTACCAAAATACAGCAGGCACTAACTTTGAGAAAAAGCATGCTTTTTTTTGGGTCCATGCTGAAGAAAGTTGTTTTATTTTCTGTAATCAGAATACTGGATACCACAGGCTATCACGTCAACAGCGTTCAAACACATCAAAGTAAAACGTCCGTTTGGGTTTGACTGGGCGCTTACAGCCACGCCAACAAGGCACTTCAGAACAACTCGAGGGTTAAATGAGAAAACAGCAAACACGCTCCATTGTTTTCCTGCTCTAGTTGATTTGTCAGAACCGATATCGTGGAGAAAAAAAACTCAAAACCTCCACCGACATGTTCGACGACGAGGAACCGACGGACGCTTTTACACATCCCAGATGCTCGTTTTTTTTCCCCCTCCGCTAGAAAAGAGACCCGTCTGCCATTGATTAACAGAAGAATCCTGATAAAAAAAATTGAAATCAAGCGCTCCGGTTGCAGAAGACAAGTCACGAGGCACGGTTGTGGTGGGTCTGCCCCCCCATCCTTTGCTTGCTTCATCGTGGCCTGTTTGTGACAACCAAACCAGGTTCGACAACAGTAGGGGGGGGATTGCAAACGTTCTTGCCAAGAGCCCCGCCAAAGGTGGGGGGGTGGAAGGGTTCGGGAGAGCTGAGGAGGAGCGCAATGAAAAAGTCTTGTCAACATTATCCCCTTTATTGATTTAACAGTAAAGGCCCGCCGCTTAAGCTTTATGTCGCTTCGTCTGACCCCCCTCCCACCCACCCGCCCCACATTGAAAATACAATAGCCGCAAATAAAAAACATTTCCTTAAAATGTGTGTTTATTTGTCTCGTCTTTCATCGCCTCCCCTTCCTCTAGTAGCGCCCTCGAGGTTCTTGCATGCATTACGCTTTTGAGGCCCTGCGAGCGTTTCGTCATGTTTATGGTCGCCTGTTATGACAGGCCTGTGGGTTCCAACGTGTTTCTTTTTCCCCACACGGACGGATTGGAATCGATGGCGGTGAGCAAAACCAAGCCAACATGTCTTGTAGCACAGTGGTTCTCAAACCTTTTCATGTCAAGGACCCCCAAATTGATATTTATTTGACTGCGGACCCCCATCTGAAAATGTTTTGTGCCAGGGACCCCCAGAAGAGAATATTCATGTAAAAAAATATATATATATTTTTCAAACATTTTCAAAAATAGCAGATATACAAGCTTGCAGTGCGGCACGAAGTGACACTCTGTGAGCTTGTCGATCTGTTATTTTTGAATAGCAAACATACATATTTTGAATAGACAACAAAATGGATAAAGTGGTGAAAATTATTATGATGCTGTATTAACACATTTTAGTGGGGACCCCCTGGAACCTCCCCAAGGACCCCTGGGGGTCCCCGGACCCCACTTTCAGAACTAATGCGGTAGCAGGACACGAGCAGTCACAATAACATCAGTCACAGAGCGGGATCTAAAAGCCTTGAGACGCCAATGTGTTGCTTGCCCAGAAAAGAACAGATCTACAAGCTACCAACGTGTAGGTCTGTTTTTTCGGAAGCGACACCGCCGTACCACGGAGTATAATATTAGGCTTTTATTACCGATGAAGTGGAAAGCTGAACAAAATATTTATACAGGTTGAGACTTTCTCACTTATAGTACTTTCACAATGTTATTTTGATTTTTATCTTTCCAACACTTATTCCGAAGGTTAATAATAATGCACAGGAATCTGCAGTAAGGGCACCGAAAAGCGTTACCAATAAAATAAATATAGGTGGAAGATAGAAAGCTTTGCAGCACTAAGGCCACACATGCTTCCATGCTGGCTTTTAATTCACCGTTTTCAATGAAGAAAAGCAACTATTTCTGGTATTTTAGAAAGGTGTGAGAGGGGGTGGGAATGAAGGAATGATACATTAATCGCTACTGTTGCATCTCTAAAAGCATTAATAATTTTTTTGGGATAATGTCTTTAAGCTTTTGAGGAAGAATACTTGTTGTGTGTTTTTTTATTTTGTCTCATTTCTGTTTCATATCCATTTGTATTTTTTAAATGAATTGGGACTTTTTGTTTGACAAAACATCTCCGGTTGAAACCACAAGCGTTGAAAGTTAACAATACAACACATGACTTCCAGAGACAGATGGACACATACTTCACGCATTGTTGTACAAGAGCTTTTCTCCACAGTTTATTTGATTGTCTTATTTGTGTTCAAAGGTCCTTTTTATTTTTTAAATGTGTTTCTTTTGCACTCTTTGCTACTTTCAACCTGGCATCCCTATTTTGGCCATGTAGAATGATGAGCAGATTTTGAAATGTTAAGAAATGCTTAATGTTTTAAAGCAGTGATTCTCTACCTCGGGAAAGTGGGCTCTCAAAGCAAAAAAAAATATTTAACACTAATATTAATAATAATAATATAAAAAATGACAGTGTTTTTTTCTTTAAACCCTTGAAAAATGAGTTTATATAGTGATAGCGATAAATAGGAGTACTGTGTTAGTTCAGTTGCTCCAAGCCAGAACACAATCAATTGATTGATCATTAAAATAAACATGCTCTGAAAATGCACACAGCCGACGTATCTGACCACTTAACACGGCAGCCGAAAAAGGTGGGTGGGCCCGCAGACGCTTTTGAGATTTTCAAGTGGGCTCTGATCCGGAAAAGGTCGAGATCCACTGTTTTAAAGCACTCTGTGTAAATGTAATTCAATGTAAAGCACTTTGAATTTCCTCGTTGCTGAAATGTGCTATACTATACAAATAAACCTGCCTTGAGAGAGAGAGAGTGTGTGTGTTTGAGAGAGAGAGAGAGAGAGAGAGAGAGAGAGAGAGAGATAGAGAGACAGAATGGACTCACAGATATACACACAGTGTGTCTCTTCAGACTCAACCTTAGCCAGTAGCACTTGACCTAGTTATGACGACCATGCAGACTTACCTTGGTCATTTTGTTCTCAAGTTTTTGCTACTTACTGTAGGCTTGTTTTTTCTTGACCACAATGTTAAAATTTTCGTAGCAGATTATTTAGACAGATGCTATGGGTTCATTGTTTACCTGGTTTCAATACATTTTGATAGTAATTGTTTAGACTGATGTTATTGGTTTACTTGTGATCCTACTAGTTTACTGAGGCACTACACACTGCCTCTCTGCATTTGATGTACGGCATGTGTTTACCTTGCTTATTGTCCCTCTGGTTAAGAGGGTCTGCTAAATGCCTAAATTGTAAATTGTGAGAGAGAGAGAAAGAAAGAGAATGGACACACAGATAGAAAAGAGGGGTTACAGATGATGACTGTGGAAAGCGACAGGAAAACAGATGAATCCATTTTAAATTGAACACAGGGGACATCTATTTTCTTCATGTTCCACTGGAAACCAACCCCCCCCCTTCCTCAACCCCCCCCCCCCCCCAAAAAAAAAAGATAAAGAGAGAGAATGAACATGAGGCGGAGGAGGGAAAATATAACTCGCCAGTACAATTAAAAAGATCACACACAGCATTCTGGGACATTTCCTCTGTTGCTACCGCGTTGCTCTGGACCTGTCCCCGAGTCCTTTATGAGTCACCGTCTACCTCGGCGCGGTTTCCGCGCCCCGGCCCGGCAGTCGGTCACGAATGACGCGACACTTCCCTCGGCCCCCGAAACAGGCTAAAACGGAGAACAAAAGCAGAAGGGTTCCCATGCCGAATGCTTATATCGTTGCTGTCGGGCAGAAACCTCATATCTCAATTATTGTAACTTTTTATGTCGTTTTGTTTTGTAAATGAATGCCCTACTGTCATACTACAGCGTCACACAAAAGTAGCATAAAAATTGCCGATCCGCAAGCCAAAAATGAGCTTGTCGATGTGCTATTTTTTGTTGTTTTGGAAATACAAGGTTTTTCCACCCGACAGTGACAATATTATACTATAATATACATTTTGAGGAGAAAAAAATCATCAAAAAGATGATATTTGAAATATTGATTATTGATGGAAATGTATTGTAATTACATAATAGTCAGCGAGTATTCGGGAGAGTTACATTAAATCATTTGGCTGCTGTCTGTGTGTAAAAACCACACACTCTAATTGTACTGGAGCAG
>NC_137607.1:44892801-45032801 GCF_963280865.1 Gymnoscopelus braueri | reverse complement strand
ATTTTGCAAAACATGTATTGAACAGTGAAAATAGCCGATCCACGAGCTCACAACGTGTCGCATCACGCCACGTTGTGAGCTTGTAAATCTGCTATATTCACTACATTAGTGCGACACTCTTGTATGATGAAGTAGGGCATCAATTTAACAAAAAAACAAAAAAAGTTGGAATATGGAAATAAGAGGATTCTGCCCGACAGCAATGATACACGTGTATACTGTACATCGTCTCTGTCAGGTGGAAACCTCATATGTCAAAAATATGAACAAAAAAGAAGCAGATAGACCAGCTCAGATCTTCTACTTTTGCTACGCTATAGTGTGATCAAGTAAGGCCTTCATTTACGAAAAAACACAAAAAGCAGAAAAATATGGAGATAAAGAGGTTTCTGCCCGTCAGCAATGATCTTTTTACAAGCTTTTTTTATAATCTCATGATGCAACGTGTGCCGTGAGCTCGTAGAATGGCCATTTTCGCTCATTTGTTGCATGACGAAGTCTAAAGGGCTTATAAGTGGTTAACCAGAGAGCCTAAAGAGCCTGCAGTATCTCTGGGTCTGAGTCAGAACATTGGAGCCGCTCCAGGCCCAGCCTGCAGCCTGCAGCCCGCTGACTTTATCACCAGCAGCAATATAAGAACCTGGAAACCCTCAGCATTAATTACTGTTGATAGCCAAGGAAAAGAAATGTAATTAGATCAGAGAGAGAGAGAGAGAGAGAGAGAGAGAGAGAGAGAGGGGGACCAAAACTATTTATAGCAAGCGATAGCGAGCGAGGGGGCCTGTCTTAATGATCTGACTGCAGCTTAAAGCTCTATTGATTTCCTCGTTAAAAAATACGGCTCAATTAAAGATACAACTGATTAAAAAGCCGCTACAAATTGCAGCGCTGCGGGTCTCACCGCAGCAACAGTATAGTGGTGGTAGCAGAGAGAGGGTAGAATGAGCCTGTCTGTCTGTCTTGTCTGTCTGTCTGTCTGTCTGTCTGTCTGTCTGTCTGTCTGTCTGTCTGTCTGTCTGTCTGTCTGTCTGTCTGTCTGTCTGTCTGTCTCTTTCTCTCTCTCTCTTCCTCCTTGTGAGCAGTGGGAAATTAAGTAATGCCAGAATTAGTGCTTTTTTTTACTCTCCATGTGAAAACCGATATTTCTCAAAGTCTACTGTGATTATGTGTGGATTCTCAAACAAACAGCGCAGAGACCAGGGTGCTGCTAATGGTTAAAAACATGAAAACATGAAATAATCATTTGTTCTATAAATAAAGACGATGTGCTTTTAATCAGGCCTAATTTGTATGTATTAATCATTCATATTTGTATAGGCATTCACACATGCGTGCCTGCGTGCGCACGCACACACAACTGATTTATTATTTATAGCAGAAAAATAGCAGGTTATATGTATTATGACAGTTATAATCATTATTACATTGAAGATACAGTACGTCACAATCTGTGTGCTTACTGTATATGTTAACATAATAATGCCTCCACCACAACATTTTCAACAAAGCAAACATTACCAGCGGTATCTTTGCAACTAAAAGCACTTAAATAATAACACACACACGCACGCACGCACGCACGCACGCACGCACGCACGCACGCACGCACGCACGCACGCACGCACGCACGCACGCACGCACGCACGCACGCACGCACGCACGCACGCACGCACGCACGCACACACGCACACACACACACACACACACACACACACACACACACACACACACACACACACACACCCACCAACAACAACAACCACGAGCTAACCTCTAAACAGTGGAAGTGCACGGTACGTTAAACAATTAAATTCACAGCACCTGTTAAACACACGCAACGCAACAACAACAGCTCTGTTTCCATCTAAACACAACCTCGTCACTGACAAATAAATCCTCGAGTAGTGGTCGACCGATTAATCTGCGCCGATATTTGGTTCGATTTTTTCAAAAATGGAGACGCCCTGGAACCCCCCCCAAGGACCCCTGGGGGTCCCCGGACCCCACTTTGAGAACCACTGGTCTAGAACACCGATCGCATGCAGCTCTCTATGTCCATGAGCTTGTGCAGTGGTAACTTGTTGTGGGAGCCAACTACCAGATTTCCTATTCTGTAAATATCGGCATCCGCCACTGAAAGAAACCATAATCAGTCGATTCCTATTTGAGAGTCTGGGGCAGCAGAGAACGTATCATGGAAACCCTTTTATGTTCCATTGGAAACAAGAAACCAAAGCTGTGGAAACCAAAGTCAATTCTGTTCAAGTCTAACGACGGCTGCAGCCCAACATGGTGCAAAGGTTTTTGTTTTGTTTTTGCACTTCCTCAACCTTTCTTACTGTGTAATATGAAACAAAGACAGCAAAGGTGAAAGTTGAGCTGATTTTCTTTTGGTGGTGGTGGCAGCAGGCCATCGACCACACCCCTTTATTTCAACAAAATACCACTACCATGAGAGAGAGAGAGAGAGAGAGAGAGTGATTCCTGTGTGTGTGTGTGTGTGTGTGTGTGTGTGTGTGTGTGTGTGTGTGTGTGTGTGTGTGTGTGGGGGTGTGTGTGTGTGTGTGTGTGTGTGTACCTGCAGGGAGTTGAGCAGGATGAAGATGTAGGCCATGACGATGGAGAACGGCACCAGAACCCCACACAGCCAGGTCAGACCCAGGATGGGTAGCAACACCAGAACTGCTTTAACTGCAGCCCTACACACACACACACACACACACACACACACACACACACACACACACACACACACACACACACACACACACACACACACACACACACACACACACACACACACACGTTTGTATTACCGGTAATATACTCTAACCCCAACCCGTTTGCTTTTTCCCCCATTTCCCCCATCACCCGAGTGCCCAAAACAAATCGTCTATTTGAAAATAGTTCAAATAGCCGATATCTTCTATTTTCAAAAAAACATCTTGAAAATGTTTGAATACTTTTGAAACAACACAAATCTTTTTTTGTGGGGATCTGTGTCCAAATACATTAATTTGCCCCCACATAAATTTGGGGGTCCTTGACCTGAAAATGTTTGAGAACCACAGTTCTAGAACCAGAACCATAGTGGTTCTGATTCCTCTATAGACGCAGAACCCTAGTGGTTTTGATTCCTGTCCGGACCCAGAACCCTAGTGGTTCAGTTTCCTGTCCGGACCCAGAACCCTAGTGGTTCTGTTCCCTTTCCGGACCCAGAACCCTAGTGGTTTTGGCGGAGCGGGTCGGTCCAAGCACAACACTGGGACGGGGGAGCTGGCAAGACTCACTCAGTGACAACGTCCCACCTCAAATCCCCCTTAATTCTGTCTAAAATGGAATTAGATTCCCGCTCAGGTGACCACTAAACCTCACCAGCTGTGTGTGTGTGTGTGTGTGTGTGTGCGCGTGTGCGTGTGTGTGTGTGTGTGTCAGTGTGTGTGAGGCAGATACATCGTGGTCGGTGGGCCCTAGTTTATTCAGCGGAGGAATGTGTTTGAGTATCGGGGGCGTGCGAACGCTCAAGGCCTGCATTGATGTCCTTCCTCACAGAGAAATTAAATGCACCCAGTGTGTGTGTGTGTGTGTGTGTGTGTGTGTGTGTGTGTGTGTGTGTGTGTGTGTGTGTGTGTGTGTGTGTGTGTGTGTGTGTGTGTGTGTGTGTGTGTGTGAAAACAGGTGGAAAACAAAGAAGAGGATGTCGAAGGTAATGAGGTCAGATAAATAACTTAGTATTGGAGAGACTAGCTATACAAGTTTATAATATGTTTATAAAATGATAAACACACACAACACATTATTCAGAGAATGAGCTGCATTCATTCTGTACATTTTTAAGCCTCTGCAATCAATATTTTCTCGTACATATTTTGCACATGTAATGTGTACAAAGAAATACACCCAGAGATCAGACTTACTCCAAACATTATTATTAATTTTGCTCATAATAATATCAACCAATTTAAACCTGGTGTCCCTATGTTGAGCATGTCATTATAGGGGAAAGAAAATAAAAACATAAAAAGCTAAAATAGCCGATGCACAAGCTTGCGACATGTCACATGTGAGCTTGTAGATCTGCTATTTTTGCTATTCATCAAAGTATTCAGACAAAGTATATGGGGTGTAAGTGGTTGACATAGAAACAAAATGTATACATTTATTTAATACACTCTGTTTTGCTACTTGTCTGGATGTTCTACAGCCTGTCTGCTCACACAGGGACCGGTCAGCCTGCCAAAAGAAGTTAAATAGCACCCCCTAGTGGCGGTTACCTGATCTGCTCGTAAGCTTGTTCCACAGGACTGGTGCCCATGGCCAACATGATGGACCTTCTCTTAGCTGTGGAGATGGTGATGATCACCACTCTGCTCAGAACCATGATGTTCACCTGGAGGAGAGGAGAGGAGAGGAGAGGAGGAAAGAGGAGAGGAGAGGAGAGGAGAGGAGAGGAGAGGAGAGGAGACGAGACGAGACGAGACGAGACGAGACGAGACGAGACGAGACGAGACGAGAGGAGAGGAGAGCAGAGCAGAGCAGAGCAGAGCAGAGCAAAGGAGGAAAGAGGAGAGGGGAGGAGAGGATCATACGTATACTCATAAGTAATCATACTTATATAGCCAGTACTTATATAGTAGAATACAATCTCTACTCTTAAACCTTTGTATCTCAAAGCGAAATATCACGGATGGTCAAAGCTACAACATCATTGGTGTTATTTATATTCATTCGTCGTCCAGACAAATAATAAATAAAACAATGTTTCCTTGTGGTTCAAATCCACGGGGCAGTCAACATGACATTGTGAGCTTGTAGATCGCTATGTTCAATGCATGACATAAATGACATAATTCAGGCTTTAACCGTCAAAAAAAAAATGCACCCCCTGCCAATGAAGCCAACTGACCTATACTGAACACATGATGTAACTGCACTTTTGAAATGCACAACAGCACTTTATTTTACTGTGCTGGTAACTTTATGAACAATTGCACCATTGTGCTAGTAACTCTCAGATGAATTGCACGTCATATCATCTTTTTTTAATTTATGTTTGTCTATGTTATGTGTTTTAGATGTTGTCTGTTCATGATTCTTTGTAGATGGTTTGATGTTTTATGATGCACTTCAAGTGCCTGAGGGAGAACGGTATTTAATATTCTATGTATGTAAGTGCATCGGAAAATTGGACAAATAAAGTGATTCTGATTCTGACTAATCTTACCTCCCTCTTTGAAAATAACACTGGCTCCATAAAATGCAATAAAAGCCAGTGTTCTTGTGGAGTGTTGTTCCTTTTTTATTAGGAACACCTTTGGCAGTCAGTTAGCACAAGATGTACCGGTTCTGCTATGAAAAACTTGTAAACAAATGTATTTTGCTGCCGGTTATTAACGCTACTGCCCTCAGACTAGAGACAAACTAGTGTTCATTGAAGTCAGCAGAGTTGGGCATCTGTCTGACTATGATGGTGATAATGATGGTAATGATGACTGACCATGATGATGAAGATGACGGGCCCGGCAAAGCCCCAGATGACTCCATTCTGCACGCTCAGCCAGCAGTGACCGTCTGCAGAGTAACTTCCAGATGCCGAGGCCAGGGTGATGGTCACTATTAACACTGGTAGACCTGGACGAGAGAGAGAGAGAGAGAGAGAGAGAGAGAGAGAGACAGAGAGCGACAGAGACACAGACAGACAGACAGACAGACAGACAGACAGACAGACAGACAGACACAAACACACACACACAGAAAGGGAGGGAGACAAAGAGAGACAGAGATAGAGAGAGACAGAGAGAGAGAGAGACAGAGAGAGACAGACAGGGGTGAAGGGGAAAAAAAGAAAGAGAGAGAACAGGAAAAAGGAAAGGGGGTCAGGCAATCAGGCAAGTACTACTGCCAATCATTCGCCACTGATACTTCAGGTGTGTGCCCTGTCACAGCCCCTTATCCTGTCCTGTAAGGTCCTGTGTTGTGTGTGTGCGTGTGTGCGTGTGCGTGTGCGTGTGTGTGTTTGTGTATTCCCCTGTACGTCTTTGTCTTCCCACAGGTCCTGCAAGCTGGGAAAATAGTGGTTCCAATCAGTTTCATTGGGAGGGGACCACCTGGCCACAGTGCTCCCAGTGTGCCCTATAAAAGGCTGGGTGTTGGCCATGCTCTGCCTCTCTCCCCCCGAGATGACAGCAGCACCCTTTTGCCTTTTGGTTCTCCTCAGCTTAGTTTTGGTTATCGTTGCTGTCATTCAGAAACCTCCTATCTCCATATTCTTTAATTTTTTTCATAAATTTACGCCCTACTTGATCGTACTACAGCGTCACACAAAAGCATCAAAAGTAGCAGATCCGCAAGCTCAAAACATGGCACGAAGCGACGCGTTTTGAGCTTGGAGATCTGCTATTTTTGCCGTTTTTGAATTTGAATCCTGAAAAGTCACAGTTTTGGACATATGAGGTTTCCACCCAACAGAGATGTTATGTTGACATACTCTATCTACAGCAACTCGCACTACATTGATCAAATGTCCATTCATTGCTGACCCTACTGATTTCCACACCCCTATACTCTCTGTAATGATTCATTCATAAATAATTAATTTAGTTATTTTTGTAAACAAAGTTAGTGCCATTTTCGCACAACTTTACAGTGTCCTCCTCAATCTGTCATGGCCCTGCAGGCCGGGTTGTGACATTCCTTACCCCAGCCAATCAGGTAGTAGTACTTCATGTGGCGGTCCTTACCCCAGCCAATCAGGTAGTAGTACTTCATGTGGGGGTCCTTACCCCAGCCAATCAGGTAGTAGTACTTCATGTGGCGGTCCTTACCCCAGCCAATCAGGTAGTAGTACTTCATGTGGCGGTCCTCGCTGAGGTTGACGGTCACCACCTTGCTCCAGAGCAGCAGACCCTCCACCAGCATCCAGCTGAACGCCGCCATGAAGAACAGATGGAGCAGAGCTGCTACCAGCGTGCACGCCACCTGACACACATATAAGTATATATTACTATACTTGTGAGGACATCAACATTTTAGGAAGGCAATTTTGTGAATGCCATTTTTCAAATGTTTTGCCATTTTTAACCATAAGCCTAAAGATAGCAGATCTACAAGCTTGCAGATCGTCTATTTTCTGGTGCACGACACCAGCGTGCTACTAAGTATAATTCAGGTAAAACTCTAACCCCTAAACCTAACTTCTAAATGTCTAATCCTAACACTAAACCCAACCTGAATCTTTTTTTAATTGTAAACCTATCTCTAAAAATGTGAAGACATTAACATTTTAGGACTGAAAGACTGACATTTTATCCGCAAGCCTAGAGCCAAAAATATCTGATCTGCAAGCTCACAAAGCATCGAAACGCAACGCATTGTGAGCTTGTAAATCAGCTATGTTCTGTGCTCTACACCAGCATACAACTAAGTATAATTCAGGCATAACTCCAACTCTAACCCATCCTAACCAATCCTAACTCCCCAAATATTTTTTTTTACCATAAAACGTAAAATTTTCTCACAACATCTATTTCTCAATTTCAACAATACATGTGGGGACATGATTTGACACGAGCGCGCGCGCACGCACGCACACGCACACGCACACGCACACGCACACGCACACGCACACGCACACGCACACGCACACACACACACTCACTACATATGAAGGGGAAAACAACAACAACATCATGCTGGCCAGTCACCACATCCTGACATGACCAAGGGGTGAGAGGTCAGAGGTCACGACAACGTCCAGACCATTGAGTGACGGGTCCATGTGTTGTGCATGTGACGGATGTGACATTAGTGGTCACTGATGTCACATTCACAGGTTCCAAAGCACATTAGTTTTACTGGTGGCCCGCACCACCATAGCTCACACTGTCCCAGTTCCATTAAGATGACTATTGACAAGCCAGTGGACGCACTGGGAAATAGATAAGGCTCTATGTTAATGAATTGCTTCAATCCGGGATTCATCTGTGTAGTAGATCAGTGATTGCAAATAATTGGCAAAAACTAAGATTATAATGAAAATATGTTAATGTAGAATTTCATGGTATTTTTTTCATTCTGTAGTTCACCCCCCAAAAATCTTTTTTTCACCCCATGGAGACTTGAATTCATGGATATTTTTTTGTTTTTGTCACATTCCTAAGCCAATAATTTGATGACCAGCGGACCGGTAGGCAGCGGTTCCGGTAGGGGACACAAAGGAGACTCTTTGTGTCGCTGCGGGTCATTCTATGTTTTACTTTCAGAACATCCATTTACAGTTTCTGTTTTACATTTTGATAGGTAAATGCGAACTAAACTAGAGTAGCATGTTGGCAGGCTGATATTTCAGTAGCAGACAGCAGAAGGTTGACGTTTGGTACCTTGTTGTGGATGGCTGATCCACTGCAGAGCAGAACCACCTGGGCCAGGGTTAGAGCCACAAACAGGTTCTTATGGATGGAGGTCCGGTCCGATTTAGGGATGCTGCGTGGAGTGGACACACAGAAAACAATCGTAATTCTTAGTCAATCCACACATGGTGGAGTCGCTTGCAGAAATGCTTTGCGCGGCAGGTCGGGCCCCCCTGTCAAAAACGAGTGCACCTTTTTCAATCCGACTAGTTTTCCAATCATACTGTTGCATACATACATATATGTAATATATTTCAAGTGTAAAACTAAAAGAGTATAAAAGAAATGGTGGATGATTTCAACCCTGGTTTGATAAAGTATTTTGTATTCAAAGAAATATTAGATGATGAACTTGAAGAAATTCTTAATTCAATTCTTCCAAAGTGGAATGTGTAGCTTTTCTTTTCAATCATAAAGCTTTAGATAAGTGGATAATTGTCAAGTCTCCTATTAAGCCTGAGAGCTCTCCGTTGTGGAACCGTTTCATTTTGCACAGTAATTATGTGTATATGAATCTTGAGACAGAATGGGTCGGTAATAATGTTTCATTTGAGTGTTTCAGTGTATAAAAGCAGAAGCAGGAGGCTGTTATTAAAAAAAAATCAATTAAGTTCTTCAATTAATGCCTAACTTCGTTATACAAGAGTGTTGCACAAAAGTAGTGAAAATAGCAGTTTTCAAGGATATTTCACTATTAATAAGAAAAACATATACAATAAAAATGTTTTGTAATTGCACCCGACAGCGATAAATGTTTCACAGAGCTGTTCATTAACTGTGTGATGAATTTACTCTATTTACACTCGTCTATATCCTGCATCGGCAGCTGTGACGCACGACGTCATTTCACGGTGTGATGGCGTGGACACAAGCACCTCAGCGCAACATGGCTGTCTCTGGCAATCTGTGTGTGTGTGTGTGTGTGTGTGTGTGTGTGTGTGTGTGTGTGTGTGTGTGTGTGTGTGTGTGTGTGTGTGTGTGTGTGTGTGTGTGTGTGCGTGTGTGTGTGTGTGCAACTGTGTGTGTGTGTGTGTGTGTGTGTGTGTGTGTGTGTGTGTGTGTGACTGTGTGCACGGCCGCGCACGTGTGTGTGTTTGTGTGTGTGTGACTGTGTGACTATGTGTGTGCGGGCGAGGTGGTTCTGAGATATGGAAAATATCTTGATAACCTTGAATTATGGAGTTTATGGATTCTTTAAATCATATTCAAACTTGGTGGTGAGTATGTGCCTGTGTGTGTGTGTGTGTGTGTGTGTGTGTGTGTGTGTGTGTGTGTGCGTGCGTGCGTGCGTGCGTGCGTGCGTGCGTGCGTGCGTGCGTGCGTGCGTGCGTGCGTGCGCGCGCGCGTGTGCGTGCGCGCATGTGTGTGTAAACAGCATTGCATGCGTTCTCTGATTTAGGTCAGTCGTAAATTGTCGGGGGCCACTCCTCTATCTAGCAGGATCTCCCCAGGTGACCCTAACGTTAATTAACGGCGGGCTGAATGCCACCATAAAGCTTGTGAGTGGACTCGCACGCAGACAACACTAATTACTGGATTAGCGCCGTTCAATACCCAGAGAGGCATTAAGAGCAGAGAGCGGGGCAGGCAGGCAGCATAGCAGCAGACATGTTGCTGGAGAAGACATAAGACAACACCATTCATTCTTTGTTGAACCACATTAACCCTGGCGACGCTATTTTTTTTTACGTAAAAAAAAAGGCGAGAATAGCCGATCAGCTATTTATATAGGGATTAAAGGGTTGATTCACTCAGCCAACTTCAGCCATTTGCATTTGTTTTCTATAAAGCTGAGAGATTGTTTTAGTGGATTCTGTAATCACGGTAATTAATTGTATTGCGTCAGGGGTCAGAAAAACACAATTATTCTATTTCACTCTCTCAAAATATTGTTTCAATATTGCTGACATGTAATGAATCCTTGATTATTAACACATCGGGTGCCAAACACGGTCTGAACCGTGTTTTCACAGAGTAGCGCTTCGGTGCCGAACACGGTCTGAACCGTGTTTTCAGTCTCTTTAGTTTTTTTAGTTTTTTTCCACACGGGAGGGCCTGGAGCAGCTCTGGAATCACCCACAGTGATTCTGAGAAGGAAGGGCCTTATAGATCACCGTGCCAAAAAACATGGCTCCCCATCCGCTTCCGTTCTATCTCCTTCTCTAAAACCCCTATAACTCCGAAACTTTTTACGTTGGGGAAAACGACTAATTTTGTATGCGCGATCGCTGCGCCATTGTGACCCGCGTGAAAGATGTTATCGTTCCAGGCGTTAGCCAGGACCATCGTGCAAAATGCACGCATGCTTTGTTTCACATGGATTGCTCGTCTTGGAGTCTACAGCTTAAACAGCGCCGCGCAGCTCAACGGTGAGATTTATGGCACCGAACATAATCTGTTATTATAAAATTCTGGCACCGAATGTGTTAATTGCATTGCAACTAAACTTGTTATATTGGTTACACTCAACTGAATCATTCAGGGGCTCTGTAGAATCATCCCTGGAAGAGTGTGTGACTACAGTCACCCCAAGACGCCAAACGGGTGACTTCTTGGGACAAACATCCCAAGAAGTCACTCCTTGACTGGAAGGGGGGCAAATACGGCACATGTTGACTAAGGGGATATGAGTTACGATTCTGTCCCTATCGGGACATTAACTCGAACGGCACCCAGTCGGCTCAAGCGGACTTCGCAACACTCGGCACGGAGACTAGCTCCCGTAACGGCTCGCTCGACGGTGCCTCTCGTGGCTCAAGTCCGCTTTAACAGTTTTTTTGGCGGACTCTTTGACATCTTGGGTTTGAGAACTGCACTTGCGCATTCCTGGAGTGCGGAAGTTCCCGGGTAGGCACTGTTGGACTGGAAGGGTACCACTGTATCACTGTTAACCATTAAGCCATTAAGACCGGGAACGCATCTGTGTAATTTTTTGAATTCTTTGGATATTCAAAAAAGATCAGATATACAAGCTCATAGCGCGGCAGCTTGTAGATCTGTATTTTTTTTTCTCGAGAAAATGTTTGTAAATCTTTGAATATATACTTTTTAAAGCGAACATTTGTAACTCAAATCTTTGCTTCTGGGGGTCCCTGGAACAAAATATTTGCACAAATGTTCAAATTGCTTTTTAAATAGCACTTGTGCCGCGCTATGAGCTTATATATCTGCTATTTTTTTATAGCCAAATAAATCTTTAAATGACACAGATGCGTTGACGGTTGTGGGAGCAGATATCTGAAAACATATGACCTGTTTATTTTGAGAATTATTGTGAGAGTTTTGTAATAAGAAGGCTTTAAGTCTGACAGTGTTTGGTAATTTTTTTGATAGTATTAGAACTGTGTATGATGCAACTGTGCTTAATTGTTGCTCAAATCAAGGGATTCAGAACAGCTGCTTTGATTAGGCTCAGGTGTGTTTATTAGTCCTGTATATAATGAGCCAGGGTCACAGTAACCTGAGATCAGTACAAGTGGGTACAAGAAAAGACAGCACTGGGGTTAGACCAGAAACACTTTTCTTACCGTTTTTGTTTGATTGAGTTTACACCTTTTTTGGAAACATTTTTTAGTTTGAATAAATGAAGAAAATGTACTTTGGAAGTGGACTCTATTCTTTTGAAAACGCGTAAGGGATTTTGGCACCTACAACGGTCTTAATGGATTAAACGTTTGGTCACATTCGTCCCAAGAAAGTCACAATATGCATTGTGGGTGAGTGAGAGTGTGTTGAGTTTGGGGGCCGCGGTTGGCTCAACCACGTTCACGGGGCTGCCTGGTGTTTATGCACCTAGAGGTGGTGACTGGGTTAGCGGTAATAGCGGACACTCACTCCAGCACGGTGAACAGCATCAAGGTGACCACCAGAGCACACAGAGACGCCCCGGAGCCAATGAACGTCAGTTTGGTCAGAATGGCCTCTTCCTCTGGACTCCACTGGAATGAGAGAGAGATGGACGGAAAGGAGAGAGAGAGAGAGAGAGAGAGAGAGAGAGAGAGAGAGAGAGAGAGAGAGAGAGAGAGAGAGAGAGAGAGAGAGAGAGAGAGAGAGAGAGAGAGAGAGAGAGAGAGAGAGAGAGAGAGAGAGAGAGAGAGAGAGAGAGAGAGAGAGAGAGAGAGAGAGAGAGAGAGAGAGAGAGAGAGGGGGAGAGGGGGGGGAGAGATAGAGAGAGAGGTGGAAAGAGGGAGAGGTGGAAAGGAGGGAGAAGAGATAGAGAGAGAGGTGGAAAGAGGGAGAGATGGAAAGGAGGGAGAAGAGATAGAGAGAGATAGAAAGAGGAGAGAGAGAGAGAAAGAGAGAGAGAGAGGTGGAACGAGGAAGAGAGAGATGGATGAAAAGGAGGGAGACGAGAGAGAGAGAGAGAGAGGGAGAGAGTGAGAGAGAGAGAAATACTGAAATGAACAGACTTTCATTTAAAGTTCTTTAATGAAATGTCTGACAGGGAAACAAGAAAGAAAGTGAAAAATATCTTAACTTGTTTTGTTGTCCCACCGCAAAACTCATAAAACAAACATTTAAATCTTACATGCATTTGTTATACCTAGGCCGTTGCCCGTTGGGAACCCGTTTTTTACCTCTGAATTTTTTGGAGAACCACTGATCCGACCAACTTTACGTTGGGCCAGGCGCTCTCCCTCGGGTCCTCTGTGTTTAAAGTTTGAAGTCTGATCGGTCAGATGGTTCTCGAGACACGTGAAGAACAGTTACACACACTCACAACGCACGAAAAAGGATACAGCACCTTCTCTTGCTGTCGCTGCCTTCTGTGAAATTGTGTGTGTGTGTGTGTGTGTGTGTGTGTGTGTGTGTGTGTGTGTGTGTGTGTGTGTGTGTGTGTGTGTGTGTGTGTGTGTGCACTGTGCGTGCATGTGTGCGTGTTCTCATCTATCACCGTGCTCTTGTCAAAAGGAATGTGATTTGGGACACAGTATAATACAGATTATCCCAAGGAAGAATCCTGCTAATGCATTGTTAATAGGATCTGCAGGCTCAGAGGGACATCTACTGGTCGACATGCAACACTGCACACCAAAAATAATAAGAAATAAAAATAATTGCTGCACAAATTAACTTACAATATTCACTAATAATTCTAGATCCACAATGCGTGTTTTTGACAACTATAAAAGCAGTGGTTCTCAAAGTGGGGTCCGGGGAACCCCAGGGTTCTTTGAAGGGGTTCCAGGGGGTCCCCAGCCAAATTATTGATAGTTAGGAACCAAATGGACCCTTATGGGTCTGTAACTCTGAGAGAGTTAAATGAACACAGATGAACTACAGTAAAGATTGGGGGTCCCAGAGATCAAAATGTATCAAATGGGGGTCCGTAGCCCAATACATTCTGTATCAAACTGGGGGTCCTTGAAATTAAAATGTTTGAGAATCACTGCTTTAGCCGTAAAAAAAAACGTCTCTTATGGGGGTACCGGGCATATGTTTTCATATGGGAGTCTGTGGGCCAATATGTGTCAATTTGGGGGTTCTTGACATGAAAAGGTTAGAGAATCGGTGCTATAAAAGGCATTTACAGGGATATAAACAGTACAGTTACCGTTGACTCCAAGAAATTCATCAGCACTGCAAAGTTGGTGGTGTGGTTACACATACAGGAAGTGACATCAGAGCCTATACGGGTCACCCTGCAGCCCTCACTGGACCAGCTGTTGGAGTGACTACGCCTACACACACACACACACACACACACACACACACACACACACACACACACACACACACACACACACGCAACTGATCAACATGAAGTAAATCTATTTGGTTTGACATGATGATAATTACGTCTTTCAGCATGCTCCTCAAAAATGTTCCTCCCCATCCCCCTGTGTGTGTGTGTGTGTGTGTGTGTGTGTGTGTGTGTGTGTGTGTGTGTGTGTGTGTGTGTGTGTGTGTGTGTGTGTGTGTGTGTGTGTGTGTGTGTGTGTGTGTGTTTATGATTGCGAATTATACATTTCAACCAATGATGTTTTGTTTTTGCCTCGGTAGCTGTGAGCACTCTAATAACATGGTTGTTAGAGTTAAGTTAGCTATGTAAATGTCCTCTTCTACACCGGATTTGAACCCGGGTCTCCTGCGCAAGTGCTGATTATTTTTTTTACGTTGAGCTAATAGAGCCTGCCTGCTTGCTCAGGGGATACATTTAATCTTGACCATCAGGTCGAAATTTGTGTCAAACCAGAAACAGGATTGTGTCAAAGGTGTCATGTCTCACCACAGGACACAGGATCTAAATGTCTCAATAGAAGAGCAGGGAGACCAAATGTGCAACCACCCCAATTGTATAAGTTATATATTGTATTAACATACTATACCATACAGATTGGACAAAATGACATTTTATTTATTAAAAGAATAGTTACATAGTGCCGCTAAATAGAAATGCAAGTAACATTCTATGATTGTATCATTCAATCACTCTGACAGCTCTAGTGGGGCTGTGGGTCATACTTACATCAGGCTGAAATTCCAAAAAGCACAAACAGGCGTTAACCGCTGAGAATACTCCACCTAGAGACAGAAACACATGGTTTTACTCATTCTAATTTTCACTCTCTCTCTCTCCTTCTCTCTCAATCTCTCTGTCTGTCTCTCTCTCTCTCTCTCTCTCTTGCTAAAGCTTGGACCCTGACCAGCCAAAAGCAACATGGATAAAAACCAGCGGGGGGAAAGGAAAAAACGCCCCGCCATAAGTAACCCCTCTGCCATTCCTCAGAATGTAAACTACAGTACGTTTGTCAGGTTAATGACATGCACGCTCTGTTTGGACCCGTTGATGTAACAACGGTGAGAGGTCGTTGCCGTATTTTTTCCTGCTCTTGTCAACTGGTTTCCGATCCCCAGCATGCGAGGACTGGAGCACTTCTTCCAGAATGAATGACCACCACCGTTGGCGTTGGATCCGTGAAAAGTTGATCTGTCGCCAGGGATAAAATGTTTGCATGGATGGAGGCTCTGGCATGAGGTTGGGCTTAGAGACCCAATGTTAAAAAAAGACAAAAAGAAAAAAACAAGGACAGAGTCCATGGAGTGTCAATCACTCAGCATGTGTTTGTTTTGGTCGGAGCTGACCATGTGAGTGTTGTGTCATCCAGAGATATCTCCATCAACGGTCTGTCTATCATCAAGACCACTGACATGAACAAAAACACAAATATTCCAGCTCCTAGTCAGACTTTTGGGTGCCCTGACGGTTCAAATGGAGTTCTATGACTCAGACAGCTTCAGCTGATTCAGAACGCTTGGATAGCGGGAGAAAAGGGCTGATAGATATAACTGGGATACTTCCTCCAGTTATGATATGGGGGTCAGGTTTGGGTCAGCCGACATCCACCAATCATCCATGACTTATGTCTCGAAATAAAGCAGATCCCTCCACTAGTATCCAGATGAATGACATTTGATTCAAGAAACTGTCCAGAAAGATAAATTACGGCAGGAAACATGGGAAACCATGGCTACAAATGTATGGAAACAACTGGCAGGTTTACTTAATTACCGCCATAAAAATGTGACCTGTTCAGGTGGATTTCACTGAGACTGCAGTTAGCACAGTTATGCATTATAGGAAAAAATACATTCTTAGTTGTATAAGGATGGAAATTAACCACTTAAACCCTATATATACTTGACTGGAGTCCCCCATACTAGGCCTCCTCTGTTTCTGCCCATATTTACACTCCCCCATAAATGTAAGTAGTGTTAACAGCCTAGGCATGGAGAATGACAGTGGCACGTACCACATGCGAGGAGGAGAGGGTGTACTGGACGGCCACTGGGATGCTGTGGTTCTTGGAGGGGTCTCTGACCGTGGCCGATATGACAGCAGAGGCCAGATGACCCGACCGAGCGCTGGTGGAGAAGAACAGATGACATGAACAGTAGCATACACTGAGATAAGAAAACACAATGGTCTCTAGTTTGAGGCGGTGAACAGGCACGCTCTAACATACATTGTTTTGTATCCTTTTGTCTTATTTTCTTTGTTTGCAAGTTGAAAAATACTAGGAAAAAAAAAAGAACTGGCACGCTCAGCCTATAACATTCCATTATGGAATCTCCATAATGGAATCTCCAGTCAGCAAAGGGATTCCAGAGTATTTTGAGCCAAAATTGTCGCCGTGATGTGGCATCCCTGATGTGGAGGTGTCAGGGAATATTCAGGTAACTATGTACTGTACATCTTTGACCAATGTCAGCCGTATGCAACCGCCAAAACAAATATTACGTCCCTCATCCAATTTATTTGGAAAACCATGTGGACTGGATCGACCGAAAACGAAACGTTTAAATAAAAATGCAATTAAAAGCCAGTGTTCTTGTGGTGGGCTGTTCCTTTCTGCATTTAGGACCTCAGTCCATTCGCACCAGCTGTACCGACTCCACTGTTGTGTCAAACTTGTGAAACCATCGATTGTGCTGCAGATAAAACATCAACGCTACCGCCCTCCAACTAGAGACTAGACCTTTGACACCTGAGGCATCCAATGTATTTCATCCCAGCGTTTCAGTTAAGCCTGATTTTATACTTCATCATACGATGGTGTCGCACGCCTTAACACATTGGGTGCCAAAACCGTATATATACGGTTTTATTTTTTTTATTTTTTTTCCTTCACAGCAACAGGAAATATCACTCCTACAACATTTAGACTCCAATCCACCTCCTGGTTAACTTATGACTTCAAAAACCTGTATCTCGGCTCCTGTGCACTTTTTTTTTTTACAATGTTAATTTAACTATTTTCAACTGGCTGCAACTATGGAATGGATTTCCGAATGTTTAAAATTTTTCCCCCCCGATTGTACGAGACCTGTATGTGTGTAATGAGGGGATCACCGTGAGGACGGTGATCACTGAAAATATTTTGTGACTACTTGAAAAAGGTTCAAAATGTTTAAAAAGTCCTGGCACTCAAAGTATAATATTTTAATAAACCTCTGGCACCCAATGTGTTAAATAGCCAATCAACAAGCTCAAAACGCTTCGCATCCTGCGACATGTTGTGAGCCTGTGGATGGAGCATACAATGCATTACTGATTCCCCACGAGACATGTTCCCTCCCGTATGTGGTTGATTACATCAACTACATCTAGTTGTTACTCTCTCTTTCACACTCTTTCTCGTTATAACAGTAACGTTAAGCGTCTGGTTTAACCCAATCCCCCTGTGAGGCCATGTATTTTTTTTTAAAGTCTGATCATTTCTCTCAAACTCTGTTCAACACTGCATGATGGGCGATCAACCTATGTCAAATTAAAACGGACTGAACCAGATGTATTAAGGTAAGAGCTATTGGTGTGCATTTCTGGAAAGAATTCGTAACATGTAACTAATTTGATAGGTGATACTTTTGAAACCTGGTGGCATAAATAAAGCCCATTGGTTCACTCCAAAGTAATGACTGTATTGTCACGGTACATGTAGGAAATGTTCCCAACAGACTGATAAACGTCTGTGTTTCTCAGCAGACCAGGAAATGTGGATAATAAAGCAAATAAAGGCTGCACTCAGGTAGCGCAGGTGGTAAAGTACTTTAAAGTACTCCACGTAGGTGTTAAAGGGATATTTCATTTTAACGTCTACTTGGGCTTTTGTGAGCACCCAACGCACATTTTCAGTTGCTCGATTCAGTATTTGATATTCATTTTATCTGAAACGCCCCCTTTCTATACAAACCCAGTGTAACTTCAAACTCCATTTTAACCTTTAATACGTGAAGTACTTTTTCCATTTATTGTTTTTTTTCTGTATTTAATTTTTTTAGTTGAAAAAAAGTAGAAAAAAACGGCCCCTCCACGTATTAGAAGGCCAATATCAGTCACAGGTGTTTTCAATTAATCTAACATGGTTAAAATGGAGTTTGAAGTAACAATAGGAAGGGGACATGTCTGATAAAATGAATATCAAATATCTAAATACTGAATCAAGCAACCTAAAAACTGTCTGGGGTGTTCACAAAAGCCTGAGTAGACGTTAAAATCACCCCAAACATGTTTGAAATTTCCCTTTAAGGAGCAGTAGAAGAAAACAGAAGGTCTTATAGAAGAGCTGATGTACCTTTTGTTGCGGTCCAGCTTGTGTGTTGAGGAGGGCTCCTGTGGTTCTCCAGACAGGATCTGATGGAGATGTCTGTAGTACGTATGGATCACCATCACGTCCTTATAGCCTGACAGGACAGTTACATACAGCACAATGAAAAGCAGGGGTGTGTGTGTGCGCGCGTGTGCGTGTGTGTGCGTGTGCGTGTGCGTGTGCGTGTGCGTGTGCGTGTGTGTGTGTGTGTGCGTGTGCGTGTGTGTGTGTGTGTGTCTTACCCAGTGAGTGTATTCTGTGGACCTCTGTGTCAGAGATGAGCAGCTTGTCTTGTCTGCTTCTGCTGTCGGCTTTGGGGTTCAGAGCAGACGGCTTGAACACAGAGCTGCCACTCTTCCCTGACAGCTCCTTCCACTCCATGGACACATCTGGACACACGGGAGACAAGAGGACAGACATATGACTTTTTCTTAAACTAATGCCCTGCTTGATCATACAAACAGCGTCACACAACAGCATCAAAAGTAGCAGATCCACAAGCTTGAAACGTGACACAAAGCGACGTGTTTTGAGCTACTTTTGATACTTTTGAATTTGAATCCTGAAAAGTAACAGTTTTGGACATACAGTATGAGGTTTCCACCCGATAGAGACGATCACATCATCGCTGCCGGGTGGAAACGTAGCAAAAATAGCAAGGCAAGGCGAATGTATTTGTATAGCACATTTCAACAACAGGGCAATTCCATGTGCTTTACACAAAACATTAAGTGAAGGAAACACATTATAACAGGACATCAGAATACAATAAAAACTAAATAAATTACAGTGCAGAAGAAATAAAATAAAATAAAAATTCTAGGGACAGAAAGCAAACCTTGAACAAACACAAATAAGCTATTTAAAAACTATTTGAACACCCCCCCAAACAAAATCACTCACAGCACATTTTATGTATTTGAAACCAGGCCAAGACAACACTTATGTCATATCACGATATTACAATCCCCAGAATCCCAGAGGATATCTAGTCTCATATCATGATATCGATACAATATCGATATATTGACCCGGCTCTAGTAGGTAACCGTTTTACAAGAACAGACTGACTCCAATGAATGATGTTGACAGACGGACAATTAAAAAAACTATGGATGAAGATTTTATGTTTTTGTTCTGTAATCCTACTATATAATGAAGAAAGCATCTGAGAGAGATACCTGAAGAAGATCTATGTGACCAAAACGTTGCTTAAATAACAAAAGTGTTACTATTGTGCAAGTGCACGGTGTGCAGGTAATTTTTCTAAATTCTCATGCGTTGATCCATGCCTACGCACTTCGTTCTGTTTGTTTTTCGTACTGAGAATTTTGGCCCTTTAGTTTAGCCTAGTTGGGTCTCTTGTAATTGTTTTGTTGCCTATGCTGTTTTTATGCCATGCTTTTAATCTGTAGCACTCTGAGATTCGTGAGAATGTAAAGTGCGTTATAAATAAAATGTATAATTACTCGTCTCTGAGCCGATCAGGTGTGCATAAGACTTTGTTTCCTGAAATGCTCTAGTCTTAAAATAATGACCAAAAATAGCCCATCTAAAAGAGAGCTTGTAGATAGGCTATTTTCGCCGCACAACATCCTTCCATAGAAGACATGCTGGCTTCATATGGAATCCAAATGAATGATTACCTATGTTCTTGGTTGTCAGCGTGAAGCCTCTTCCTTCAGAAGCCAGCACGTCGGCCAGCGTTTCAGTCAGCTGGTCAATGCTCTTCACAACGGTGAACGGTCCCACGCTCACCTGATTGAGACAATCAACATCACACACGTGTTGCATCCAAACCAGCAGCAAAAAAAAGCAACAGAAGGAGGGGGGGGGGGGGGGAGATGTGTTTTACTTGGTCTTTTTGTTTGCTATGTACATGTTTATAACATTAACATAAATACATTTAACGATTCCTATATTTTTTAAAAATCGAGATAATTTTGGCCTTCATTATAATTTTTGATGAACACAAATTCAACCATACAATACAGTATTGCAACCATAATATGTATTGGTTCTCAAAGTGAGGTCCAGGGACCCTCTGGGTTACTTGAGGGGGGTTCCAAATGGACCCTTACTGGTCTGCAACTCTGAGAGTGTACAAATGGAACCAAATGGACCCGTAAGGGTGCACAGCATCAGCGAGTGTGTTGAGCAACACTTCCACTCTGCAACAGTGTATCTGACCACGTTTGGTCGTTTTTGTAGCTTTTGTCGCTGCTAGTGTGAACGCAGCATTAGATCAATGTTTAGTCAGACTTGTTACAAGCGACTCCATTTACCAACAGTATTATATTTTACGGAATTACATTTGTATATCAGACAGAAAATATCAGATATTCACTTGTCCACAATATACACAATAGAATGACAAGATTCAGGGTTTTTTGTTTGTTCGTTTTTTACCTCCCGTTTCTCCCCAATTTAGTCATCAAGCCAATTAATTCCTCCCCACACACATTTCTGTGTGTTGTCACTGCTGTTGTAGTCTCGCGAGCCAGACTCTTGCCTCCCACAATTCTCAAATGCTTTTGTCATACAGTCTTGCCTCTGGAGCACGAAAGCTCTGAAAATTATCAAGCGACAAAGCGGATGTGACGCCTCCTCCCCACTTCCGCTTGGTTTTTACAGTCGTGCAGATTAAATCGAATATAAATTTAAATCATCTAAGCATAATATAGTTTGCTGCTTAGTATTTTCGTGAACGGAAATGACGAACAGATGACAGCTTCCAGATGACACCTTCCGGATTTCGGGAGGTGTAGTTCCAGACTCTAGATCATATAGAATTCGGAGATCGTGGAATAGTTGTCTGACTATGCGAGACTACTGCTGTTGTATCGTACTGGCTCACCTACCCCCTGGCTTTCCTCCCCCAAACACAGGCCAATAGTGTTTCGCATAGACACTCGACAAAGCCGGACACACCGCGGTGGATTCGAAACCCCCAGACTCAGGCACCAGGTAAAAATAATCTGCACACTTAACACATTGAGTGCCAAAACCGTACCAAAAATCCTAAAAAACGTATATATACGGTTTTCATATTATTTATTTTCTTCGTTTTTTCCACAAGGGGGGGGGGGGGGGGGGCTAGCGCAGCCCTGGAATCACCCATGAACACTCTAAGAAGTAAGGGACAGATGGATCACTGGGCCAAAAAATCTCGCTCCCATCCGCTTCCATTCTATCTCCTGGCTAAAAACCTCTGTATCTCCTTAACTTTTTACAGTGGGCAAAACGAGTCCCGTTCGATCCGCCATGGTGACTCGCGTGAGACATGTTGTTGTTCCAGGCTTTAGCCAGGACCATCGCGCAACCTACACGCATGCTTTTTTTTTCATGGATCGCTCGTCGTGGAGTCTACAGATTTAAACAGCACAATGCAGCGCAACGGTGAGATTTCTGGCACCGAACGTAATCTGTTATTATAAAATTCTGGCACCCAATGTGTTAACCACTTCAACCCTATACGATTGATCGGAGTCCCTCCGGGCTTTATACTAGTGTATTTTCTGTGTTCTGTTATTGTGGGGAAAGCTTTCGTTGAAAATAGCTGACCAACAAGCTCACAACGTGTTGCAATGACTCCAAACATTGTCCGTTATCTTTGTCAGTTGCTCCTGAGCTGTTTAAGTGAAGAACTAGAAGTAGTGATTTTATTTCTTTATGATTTTATTTCCCAACCCAGTGTTTCCCAAACACTGGGTTGGGACCCATTTGTGGGTCGCGGACACATTTTCATGGGTCACGAGTAAATATCTTTTTTTTTGGTCGGTCAAGAAAATATAACTGACGGGTTGAAACAAGTGTTTAAATTGCTTATTTAGTCAGCCTGTGGCCAGTCAACCCCCGTACGCATGCTCCCGTTTTTTGGAGATGATGTGCGGAAAAAGGTAAGAATCAACCATTTTCACCGGTGTCGCAATCTTCCGGCACCCGATGCAGAACCTTATCTCTGAGCTATACAGCGGAGGGAGAGGTTCCGATTGGAGCTACTTGTCGATCCGCTTGTCAATCTGCTATTTTCTGCGAAAGCTTTCCCCACAATACGGATGCTGGGGTTTAAGTGGGTTAAGGACAGACAAGAAAAGCGACAGCCAACCAGCCTTCCCTCTCTCACCCCGTCCTCCATGTGTCCAGTCCACTGAGACGCCACGTCAGGCTCCAGGATCAAGCTGGCCATCTTCAGGTAGTTAGTGGCTATGGACACCATTGCCCCCGCCCGGTCCGCCCCAGACAAAGACCCTCCGTCCTCCTCTCCGTCAGCAGCAGCAGCAGCAGCATCCAGCTCCATCAGCTGGGAGAGGTAGAGGGCGTCCGCAGGGGCCAGGAGGAGGAGACCGTCGGTGCCGCTGGCCTCCATGACGGTGAGTAGCGCTCCGCTCAGCCGCTGCTCCGAAGACAGGTCTCTGTCCCTGGAGGAGGAGTTCACGCTCAACTCATCCATCACCTGGAGAGAGAGAAGAACAGAGGATGGGTTATTTATTGAGCACATTACCTCAAAGAAGTAGTCTCCACCTACAAACCTCAAGTCGCAACCATCGCTCTACAAACACTAACCACTCTCCAGCCCCCCCCCCCCCTTTAGGGGGGGGGCTAAAGTAGGGCTCGGCGCTAAAGTAGGGGGCTAAAGTAGGGCTCGGCGCCCTACTTGAGCTGGGGACCCCCTTTTGCTTTTGCTGCCTCAACCCAGTGGAATGCATTCCCCAATACTCTCAGAGAAGCCCCCATGGTCCAAACCTTCAAAACCGCTCTCATAACCCACCTCTTCTATATGGCTTTCCCCAGCTAACTGCACGCCCCCCCTGTCTCAACCTTCCCACTTTTTTTAAAGAGTTTATTACATAGTCTTTTGAAAGGCAGCGACAAACAGATTCTAGGGACTATTTTTTTATATTATTATTATTACTGATCAGAGCGCGGGGTCAAGCCGAAGGCACCGCGGAGGAATGGAATCACAGTCTCCATGGTGGTTGCTGGGAAGGAACTTTTCCCCTGCGCCACCCGGACCTTCAAAATATTTTTTTTAGCACATGAAATAACGCAAAGTCAGCAGATTCTGCCAATATATAAATATTATAAATGATATAATATATCTGGTCCATCATTGATGTGTTACACTGACATTGCTAACCTATGAATTTCTGTGGCTTCTTTCAATTTCTAAAGGTTACTAAAACATGAATAGAGCCATTTCACCTTCCCACCAAATATAAGTACCAGGTCTCTGTTTGTTTGTTTAATACATTGGCAGAATCTGTTTTGTTAATGTTTGTCCATGTGCTAAAACATTATATTTTTCACCACCCTAAGAGAAAAAGACACTGTGTTTCCCCACCCAAGGACCACAGCAACAACTGATCAAGCTGCCCTGTCTGACACTATTTGGACCCCAGTACAAGCCAAGGTTCTACCAAAGTTCAACATCACTTTTAAGGCAGTTATTTATATACCGTAGTCAGGTTGCTGGTGAGTTCATTGGAAGGTACAGTATAGTATAAACCACATCACTCACTACTAATATAAAAGCATAGCTAGAGAGGTCCAGAGAGACGTTGAACCAGTGGAAGACTTTGTGGGCATACTGTATTAAAATCCTCCTCTCGGGGTTCTCGTGGCAGTGGTCTGGTCGTTGCTCAACTTCAACACAGACTGTGTGAGGCATCTCATCCATGGGAATCGAACTGTGACGGCACGCTGCGGTTATGGACACGTGGTGGGGGATGATGTGTAATGGGTAATAACAGCTTACAGATGGGATACAAAACGAACGACTCACAGGCTTAGCCAGAGGGTCCCTGCTCAGTTTGGTGAAGAACGCCGTCCTGGGAAAGCCCATGCCCTCCACCCCTTCTGAAAATAATAAGAATCAGAATCAGAATTACAACTTTAATTACTTTGATGATGATACGACGACGACAACGATGATGATATATTTTATACTAATCATAATCATACCTAGGCATAAATAGAAATATTATTCACATGAACAACTAATTACAATCACCATCATCAACATTATTACATATACTGAATATATATATATATATATATATATATATATATATATATATATATATATATATATATATATATATATATATATATATATATATATATATATATATATATATATACACTGTACGCTAAATGTTTTGACTCATTTTACATTAACCATATGAACCCTAGAGTCCCTATTCTGGGGGCGACCATTCGGCTAAAATAGCAGATGTACAAGCTTGTAGATCGGCTATTTGGTGTAGAGAGACACAATGAGGGGGGGACTTCGTATAGACCCCTGGGGGACTGCGGTCATCTGTAAATATATAGGGTTTACTGTAAGTGGTTGAAAAACAAATCTCCAAGTGCTAAAGGGAAACCAACAGACTAATGAGCTGTGATAGAGTGGAGATGAAGTCATCTCTCCGTCTACTGTTGACTCCCTGGAAATTCTGACGGTCTAACTAGTATCTGAGTGTCTGCCTTTAATCACAGACAAATGGGATGTCATTACCGTCAGCTGAGAATCTGCTACATGTAGGTCCCGTTCACTTGGCTAAAATGTGTGATTATGAACATTTATCACAACTGTTACCCTTAATCGTTTTACGAGAAAAAAGGTCTCGCAGGAATCCATCACATGACGTTATGCTAGAATCTTATAAACCATGTAATGGGTTCCCAAACTTTTACAGGTCGAGACCCAAGAGAGAAATTTGGTGTCTCCCCGGGTCCCAAACTTACCAAAAATACATTATGAATTAATCACTTAAGCCCTATTTTCTAAATAGTGAATAATAACAGTTCTACAAGCTCATAACGTAACGCGATAAATATGGATGGTGATAGAGAATCGGATTCCGAAGTTATTGAGAATCGGGAATTCAACAAGGTTTTGGTTGATCAATCCTCTTTCTCTCTCTCAATTGTAGCTGGACCTGGTGTAATGTGACGTCATGTCTCTGGAGACGAAATTCGTGTCATTGAATCAAATCACTGGCACAAACATATGTCGTTCTAATAAAGCTTTTGAAGAATTTCTTGCCAACTACCAGTAAAAGGCTTGCGTGTGCTGTGCATATCGCTTCAATGTTGTGCATCAGCTGAAGACAATGAAAGCGATTGAGTGCCCCAGTTTCGAACCAATTTCCCAACAGCTACCAATGAGAAAAGGATCGATAGAGGGATCAATAAGGAATTGGATCGATAAGCAGGATCGATAAACATGAACGATACCCATCCCTAGTGATAAAGCTTTCCACATGTTTTGTTCCAAATGTCCTGTGTTGGAAGGAGACCTGACTGAAGGCCCATTCAGGCAGCCAATTAATGCAGTGGTTCTCAAACGTTTTCCATGTCAAGGACCCCCAAATGTATAAGTATTTGGTCGCGGACCCCCGCCTGAAAAAACTAAACAATTCCAAACATTTTCGATATTTTTGAAAAAAATCTAAACTAGCATATCTACAAGCTCATAGTGTGAGCTTTTTTTTAAGCTATTTTTGAATGGCTAACATATAAATGGATAAAGTGGTTAAAATGATAGGGACTAGGGACCCCCTGGAACCTCCCCAAGGACCCCACTTTGAGAACCCCCGGATTAATGTACCATCCAGTGAAAGGCGGAAGGCTGTATCTGTTCAACTGATATCAAGGGAGTGGCTGAGATAATAATAACATTACACATGACATATGGTGGACAGTTAAAACTAGTTTAAACCAGATGTTCCCCCCCTACTACATCTCAGACCGGCTCCCCACAGTGATTCAACCTATCAGCACCTCCACTCGCCCCCTTCCATTACCCTAACAACACTGTAAACAACACAACCACTTCAGTGCTGTTTTATATTTGGTCACACAACTAACTAGCCGACCGGCATTTTGCTCTCAAAATAACCTTACCGCAAATGTTATCTGTGTTATTCTGGAAATACATGGTGTCTGACAGAGTCCCTGTTTACTCAGCCAGTCCAGTCAGCGCTAGACAACTTTTCCCAAACTGAACACATAGAGAAACAAAACTTAACTGTTAGCTCAATCTCATTGTAATTAATATTAACAATATACATTTGATTTTTCTTATGCCAGATTTTGCTACTACCAAGTCTGCAAACTGCTAGTCTAGCCAATTAGCCTACTCTACTCTGCCGAGTCTGATCAGCACAGCTGATTTTTATATTTTGATTAGTTTCTTTTGAGAACGGCTAGGTGTGCCGTCATGCTCATTTGAGCACGGGTAGAGAGCCTATTTCAACCGATCAGATTACTTGGTCGGAACTACCTGTTGTATAATATCTCATTGACTAATACTTTGACTGTGATTTGAGTAAATTCAGTCAAGCAAGCAACCAGCCATCGACCATTCAACACCATACAAACCTACTGTAGCAATTCCCCCCTCCCCCCCTCACCTTTAGCGAACTGGCACACAGCGCCTCTGGACGAATCACAACCGTCCAAACCCCAGCTCCCGTTGACGGGGTCAAAGGTGACGCACTCCCCAGCCTGGGGGGCGTGTACCACCTCCAGGGAGAAGTTGTGATAGGGCAGGAAGCTGGCGTCTAGCAGGGAGTACAGGAACGGGTTGATCAGTACAGTGGTGTTATCACCTGGTAAGGGAAAGGGTAAAGGGAAAAGGGGTAAAGGGAAAGGCATTCTGGATTGCTTCCTAGTTCTACTTTTCCGTTGCGGTAGGAACACAGTTTCAAGTACTCGACTTGACGAACACATAACATTCCTTCAAATGAAATCACACAAATAGGCTTATTATAGGCTATAATACTGTATGTTGAGGAGTCTGGCTAATAAATACCAATTTCCTGTGTACAAGTATCCAGGGATGCAGTAACATTTTATTGATAGACCGAAACCCATGGTCAAAAATGAACATTTAACTTTCCCAGCAGCCAGTACGTTTGGCCACTACTTTTTACTTAAAGGAGTAGTTCTCCCAAAAAATGACTTATTTTCTATCAATAACACACCCCATGAAGCCTTGAATTCATGGAGATTTGCAGTCTCCTAATGAGTCTCCTACTGACTGATGACCTGGTCAGCAAATAATTGGCTCAGGGATGCGACAAAAACTAAACAAATCCCCATGAATTTAAGGCTTCATGGGGTGTCTAATTGGTAGAAAATAAGGCATTTTTGGGGGGGAACTACTACTTTAAATGTAAGAAAACAATCTGGAGAGAGAAATAGCATCTGGTGTGTACAGTCACTGTCTGTATGTTGAGTGTCTTATATTGCTAGACGCGGGGCCGAGCCTGGAATCCTATTAGTCACGGGGGACCACGTTGTCAGAGAGCAAGAAGCTTGTTTTGAAGGGTGGAGATCCAGCATGACGCCACACATGAAACATTTACAACAACCATTTAGGGGCCCGACGTTTGCCAATTACAACTTGGCCCAAAGGCTCTCCTTCTCAACGCGGAGGGGGAGAGAGAGACAGAAGGAAATGTGGGAACAGAGAGAAAGGGGAGAGAGAGACAGAGGGAAATATGGGCAGAGAGAGAGAATGTGTGTGTGTGTGTGTGTGTGTGTGTGTGTGTGTGTGTGTGTGTGTGTGTGTGTGTGTGTGTGTGTGTGTGTGTGTGTGTGTGTGTGTGTGTGTGTGTGTGTGTGTGTGTATGTGGGGGGGACAAGGCAAGGGATAACCTGCATATGGTGCTGGATATGATAATGTGACTGTATGTCTGACACATCAGTAAAATATGTGCGTGCTTGTGTGTGTGTGTGTGTGTGTGTGTGTGTGTGTGTGTGTGTGTGTGTGTGTGTGTGTGTGGGGGTGTGTGTGTGTGTGTGTGTGTGTGCACTGTGGGATGAAGAGAAATGGAACTCACAAGCATCACGTGATAACTGCACTAAATGGTGGTTGAGCCCCCACTTTTTCCTTTTACCTTGACAGGGGCCCTGCCCCCACAAGCGGCCGAGAGAGGATTCGATTTCCAGTGCCGTGCCGCTCCACTTGAACGCCAGGCCAGAGGAGACGGGTGAGCAGTCTTTTTCCATGGCGAGGATCTCGCTGTCGTTAAGCGTGCGCTCCCAGATGTACAGCTGGGTGATGCTGCCGGAGAACGACTCGTCTCTCTTGAACGCGCCGCCGAAGCTGTCCTGCTCCTGTCCCACAATGAACACGCCGTCGGCTCCGATGCCTCCTCCTCCTCCTCCCAAGGAGATGTAGAGGCCCCGCCCCCTGGCGGCCGGCAGCCCGTCCACGTGGAGCCCCCACTGGCCGCCCTGCTGGCTCCAGGAGGCGCAGACCGAGTGCCAGGCGCCGTCGTGGTCGAAGGTGTCGTGGTAGCGGCCGTGGGCGCCGTGCACCAGCAGGGCCAGCTGCACGGGCTTCCCCAAGGTGAGGCGAGCGCGCAGCTGGAACTCGTTGATGTACGTGGCGGTGGAGTAGGAGAAGACGGTGGAGAAGCCGACGACTTCCGGGTTGAAGCGGAGCCAGGAGCACACGGTCACCGACGCCATGGTGGGGAAGGAGTGCAGGAGGCGCGCGTTCAAGGTGTCCGACCGCCCGGAGAACTCCAGGATCAGAATTTCCAAGGAAGCTGATTGAAAATAAATTAAAAGAAATTCCTCACAGAGAAAAGAGAAAGAGCCAGGCGTTATGGACAGCACAAAAGACTGACTATGATGACTTGATTTATGACGGACCTAACAGGCATAATGTTGCTGTATCTGTATTTATTTGTTGATGCTGCTTTTTGATTTGAAGTGGATGCACTAAACTGAATTGTTGAATAAACATACAACAGACAATAAACATATTAAAAGTTAAATCCCGACCCTGGCAGAGTTGTCACGCCCAATAGCGAAAATAGCAAATCTACAAGAGCACAACATGTCATATCGCCATGTGGTGTGATCTTGTAGATCTTTGAATTTCTTTGAGATGATTTGCCTATAATGGCATGAGGTTTAAAGTAAAGTAGTTTAAAGTGGTTAAAAGAGACGGAACCTTATTACGCTACACCAGTTTGTGGTCTGATTTAAAACTACAATCCAACCCAATCATTAAACTAGTACATCTGCAGTGGCTGGAGGTGGTCTCCCTAGTCTTCCATTGAGACAGCTTGACCCTGGTGTCAGGTAGGACACAGACTGGTGGACTACCGTATGTCAATGAAGAGGGCTCACCTGATTGGACACTAGATGCACCACCATCTTTATTGTAGTTCAGACATTGTTGCATCGGGAGAGAGAGACAATTTTCGGTGAAGATGACAACGGACATAAAACTTATGGACTGTGGCTTTAAGTTGTAAACATGGGAAATACTTATTCACTAGAAGCTGAGAGGACTGGCAATGGCAGTGTTGTCGTGTGTGAGTGCATGTTTATGTTTGTGCGTGCACACACACGTGCGAGCGCGCGCGCGTGCCTGTGTGTGTGTGTGTGTGTGTGTGTGTGTGTGTGTGTGTTTGTGCTTGTGCGCTTGCGTGCGTGTGTGTGTGTGCTCGTGCACAGCCTGTTGCAGGACAAAGCACAATGAGCCTACTGTCTGCGCTGCCATATCAATACGAGCCATCAGAGACGACACACAAACGAAGGGTGAACTCACTCTTCAGATGTGTCATGACTTTCCTGGCGATCCACACGGGCTGGGAGATGTTCAGCGACATCAGGAAGCCGGTGAGCTCTCGGTTCTCCTCGGCGTTGGAAACCGCGGCGAGGGCCCCCGAGCGCTGGTTACACAAGCGCCCGGCGTCGTGCCATGGCAGGCGGTCCGGTACGTACTCGTAGTAGGACTCGTCGTAGGTGAGCACTGGAAACAGAAGGTTTGGAGTGAGCGGTTTCATGACCCTGTCTTCCTGACAGGGTCATGGCGAGCAGTATGGGGGCGTTTGGTTCTGGAAGGAGATAGAGTCTGCACACTGGTAATAAAAATAAAGCTTTGCTTATTTATTTATTGCTGTCAACGTTTCGATCAGTGTAGATCTTCATACAGTGTTTGGTTCCAGACCTCATACTCGACATCCCAAAACCATGCCAGATTTTTGGGTCCAATGCCGATCCCGCTTTTGGAGAGTCCTCGATAGAGCACCGATTATCTAACCTTAACATCTAACTTTAATTAAAAACTGAACTTTATTTATTTAACAACTTAACCACATAGACCCTACTGTATATACTTCATTGACCGGGGTTCCCCAGGGCTCTAGACTAGGAACCCTCCTTCCCCCCCTCCCCTACACCAAACATCTTCACCGAAAATAGCCAATCTACCAGCTCACAACGCTTTGCATTGAAACAAGTTGTCAGCTTGTAGAAATATACTATTTTCACAAAATGTTCACCTATTATGACAAGCCCAGAAAATGGATGCTAGGGTTCATGTTACGAAGCCTAAAAGGCTAACATAAATTACATTTTGTTCAATGTTCAATGCCAAAAACACAATCAAATCGTTAATCGCAATTATCTCTATGACAATCAATCAACTTAAATGTAATCGTGACAGCCCTAGTTACAAGGAGAACCACCACCATATGTTTACGATGTAATCTCAGCTCTCTGAAACCATACAGATCTCAGATATTGTTCCAGACTTTTCTTTCGTTGTCACCCTTCCAACGTGGCAGAAAAGTCCCTTCTAAGTAACCATCGATAACCACACTCCAAACATGCAGTGACAGGCCCTGAAATAATAGAACGAACACACAGTTCCAACTAGGGCAGAGGATTAGCCAGTTCATGATTCTTTATGAGCTAAATATGATTTGTAGAATAGAAAAGGAGCTCTGAAAGATGGCTGATCACCTGCCAAGGTTGAAAAGACGCAATTATCTGCAAAACAGATAATTTTTTTGCCATATATCGGACCCTGCTTGTTCCATCTCGGTACTAAGGTTTCACCAAATTATCTTCTAAGCTAAAATTAATCATGAGTTCATTAAGCTAAAGTTATCCTCCCTAAGCCAGCCCGGTCACTCTCCCATAACTTATGAGCTCCAGAAAAGCCCCATCTCACATCTTAGCCAAGTATTACATTTCAACAGTGGTGGAAAAAGTATTTAAAAAAATTACTTAAGTAAAAGTATCAATACTGCAATATAGAAATACTCTGTTACAAGGAAAAGTCAGAAATTCAGAATTTACTTGAGTAACAGTACAAAAGTATTGGTATCAAAATGTACTTAAAGTACCAAAGTAGAAAGTACTCATTATGTAGATGTCCCATTTCACAAGTTTTCAAATGTATAAAATGTTTAAAAATCTTTTGAAAATAGCAGATCTACAAGCTCATAATGCGCGCATTGTGAGCTGGTAGATCGGCTATTTTCAAATGGTCAAAATGTACATAGGGCTGAAGTGGGTAATGTATCTTTTGTCATAATAATCAAAATCTACAAAGTAACTAGTAACTCAATTTTTCAAATAATTCTAGCGGAGTAAAAGTATAATATTTGCCTCTGAGATGTAGTGGAATAGAAGCAAAACTGCAAATTGGAAATACTCCAGTAAAGTAAAAAATACCACAAAATTGTACAGTACTTGAGTAATTGTATTTAGTTACTTTACACCACTGCATTTCAATTATAGAGGACTCACTGCTAAGCAAAGCAGCAAGCCTCCTGCTTTCTCAGACCTGAGTTGAACCGACCGTTCCTTCGACGGCGGTTACCGTTTGACGTGATCTCAGCCGAGCAAGGGGATTAATGACTGGCGACCGATTCTGGGGGGGGGGCACGGGGTGAACCCTAACCACAGGCTATTAAGGCCTGTTAAAGTGTGGTGAAGTCATGAGATGTTACAATTACAGATGTCATCTCCAAGGCAAACTAAAGGCTGAGAACCGTATCGTTTAAAGCTGTGTAACGTTGGTTTCTGTGGCTCCGAGCTGAATCTTCAGGGCTGTGATGCTGCTCTCCAGAGCGAACGGGGGGGGGGGGGGGGGGGGGGGGGGCGGGGGGGGGAGGGGGGTCTCAAAATCAGTGGAGAACTTCTCACTCTGTCTGGACCACCACCAGTGGTTACTACTGGTGACCCATGTGACATTTCAGTTAACAGGGTAGTCTTTACGGGTCCATTTGGTTCCATTCGTACACTCGGTCATAGACCCATAAGGGTCTATTTGTTTCCTAAGTATCAGCCAAGACAAACAATGGAAGAGCAAGACAGCCCGACTGGCTTTTACTTCCCGTATCTATGTGACATATGTGGCCCGCCTCTTTGAGACCAGAAGTAGGTTGGAACGTGTACACAGAAGAGTGTTCACGGTCACTCTTCTATTGGAATTAATAGGCTCCAACCTGCTTCCGGTCTCCTTAAGAGGCGGTTACCTATTTCACAGAGAAGTTGGGCAATCTTTCTTCTTTTTTTTTCCTCTTCATTTTGGCTGCAGCAGATTTGAACAGGAAAATACACCTTTATGAGTTTCCCGTTCAAATCTGCTGCCGAGCCAATCAAATGATGCTATAGAAAAATGACACCTTCTGGAAAAACCTGGGACTTCAGTTAAGCTGGGGGACCCCCCTAGAACCCCCTCAAGGACCCATCCCATGGGGGGGTCCTGGACCCCATGTTAAGAAGAACCAGTGATAAGAGGACACATTGACACCCTAAATGATGGTATACGTGGTAATTGATGGAAAGGAGATATTTAAGGTGTCTTACCTGATGTATAATGATGAAACCAAATCTGAAACATAATATCAAGTAATTGGTTTAGTAGTGTAAGTAGCCTACATTTTAAAAGTGTTATGTTTAAAGGGTTAGTTCAGATTTTTTTTTTTTTTTCTGTAGGAAATACTTACCATTAATGTAGTGGTTGAAAGGTATTAATTGATTGCCCGAGTCCCGTGGTCAGAGTTATGGTCCGGTTCTGATAAATATGAAGTAGTTCCGGTAGATTAGTAGATTTGGTGGGGGCCGCTCATTAAAAATAAATTAATTAAAAAAACTAGCGTCATTTGTATTGTTGACCTATTTCTACCATATAGAGCAGGTTTCGTCCAATTTCGACCCCTCTGTCACATGGTACTAATGTTTGTGTCCAGAATCACTGCGCCGCGGCAGCCTACTCACGCACAAAATATATGACACAAAAAATAGTATGTGACAGAGGGGTCGAAATTGAACGAAACCTGCACTATATGGTAGAAATAGGTCAACAATACAAATGACGCTAGTTTTTCATTAATTTATTTTTAATGAGCGGCCCCCACCAAATCTACTAATCTACCGGAACTACTTCATATTTATCAGAACCGGACCATAACTCTGACCACGGGACTCTGGCAATCAATTAATACCTTTGCAACCACTACATTAATGGTAAGTATTTCCTACAGAAAATACTCAACAAATCTGAACTAACCCTTTAAGTCTATTTTCCATACGTTGTCCATGCACCCTTACAGCAGTACTGTGTATCACTGTGTGTACCACTAATCCAGTGGTGGAAAGTAACTAAGTACATTTACTCAAGTACTGTACTTAAGTACAGTTGTGAGGTGCTTTTACTTTACTGGAGTATGTGCAAATTTCAATACTTTTACAACTACTCCACTACATCTCAGAGGCAAATGTTGTACTTTTTACTCCACCAGATCTGCTGTTTTCAACAGATATTTTATACATTTTAGACATATCATAACTTGTGAAACGGGACGTTCTGCATAAGTACTTTTGGTACTTTAAGTATATTTTGATGCCAATACTTACTGTACTTTTCCTCAAATATTGTTTTAATTCCCGGACTTTTACTTGTAACATAGTATCTCTACATTGCAGTATTGATACTTTTACTTAAGTAAAAAATGTGAGGACTTTTTCCACCACTGCTCTCTGCACAGCATCACAGTTCCTGCATAGTTAGTGCTACAGCACTTAATATGAATAAATAAAGTAATCATGATTTAGTCAATTTGTCAGCATTAACTCAAGAGGAAAAATCAGCCAGTCCCACCTATATAAACAGGGCATTACTGGTCTTAAGGCTCATTTTCACATCACAACATTTGTCTTCACTTGACAGTACAGTAAATAACATTTTCACGGCTCTTTAGGGAGGAGATGGAAAACACATTTACTGGGGTTCAGTGTGTTTTGGCCAGTACTCATGCTGTACTTTAGTACAATTTTGTAGTATTTTTTACTTTACTGGAGTACTTCCAATTGTCAATACTTTTACTTCTACTCCACTACATCTCAGAGTCAAATATTGTACTTTTACTCCACTACATTTATTTGAAAACTTTAGTTACTAGTTACTTTGCAGATTTTGATTATTATTACAAAACATGAACAGTAACCACTTCAGCCCTATATACTTTGGCTATTTGAAAATAGCAGATCTACAGGCTCACAGGTCGCTGTTGTGAGCTTGTAGATCTGCCATTTTCAAAGGATGTTCATACATTTTAAAAACTTGTGAAATGGGACATCCTGCATGCTGAGTACTTTTACTTTTGTTACTTTAAGTATATTTTGATGCCAATACTTTTGCACTTTTACTCAAGTCAATTTTGAATACCGACGTTTACTTGTAACAGAGTTTGATACTTTTACTCAAGTAAAACATTTGAGTACTTCTTCCACCACTGGTTCTGTAGCTACACAACATGTGCCTGTTTAAAGTAAACTACATCAAGGACACAGACAGGAGGAGTTAATGTTGGCCAAAACAAGCTACAATAATGACAAAATAAATATGGTTTTAATACTTACAAGCATATTCGTGCATATTAACCAGCAGCGCATCCTATAAAATGTGAATTAAAATGCATTGGTTAGGAAAGGCGAGTCAGTAACAGTTACAGAAGCCATGTGCATCTCTTTACGTTATCTTTAAAAACATGAAAATGACAATAAGTTGAAGAGTTTTGATAAAACACTGTTATTTTTCATTATATTTACCTGAGTCCTTCGTGTTTGTATTGATGAGTTTCTGCCCCAAAACTTCGCGCTCTTAGCTTCACTCCACCTCAGTCCACATACCGTGTCGTGTTGTTAGTAACATTTTAAACATTTCTTTATGGCACTATGGTAGGCTACTTTGACAAAATTCAAACGCTTATTAAAACGATAATTAATCCAACTTAGGACTTGGTTTGCCGTCCGTTAAAGTTAGTGGGAACCGCCTTTAGACATGAGAATGTATGGAGATGATGCAGAGAGAGGGAGGTTAGCTCGCATCGGAACCTCTCCCTCCGCTGTATGGCTCCGAGATGAGGTCCCACCGCGCAGGGTGACGGCAAAGTGCGACACCGGCTAAAATTGGCCAATATTGTTGATTCTTACCCTTTCCCGCACATTGTATCCAAAACATGAAGGTATTCCCCGCTGCTCTCAGATGTTTTACATTTTAACGGTCAAGAAAGCATAAGCAACGGGTTGAAACAAGCGTTTGAATCACTTATTTTGTCAGCCTAGTCAAGTGGCCAGTCAACCGCGGTCCGCATGCGCAGTACAGCTCCCGTTAAGAATGCATTGGGAAAACATGGCCACAGGCGGACTAAAAAAAGCGATTTAAACGCTTGTTTCAACCCGTCACTTAAAATGTCTTGACCTCTAAAATGTAAAACATCTGAAAGCAGGGGGGAATACCTTTACTTTTTGGATACAATGTGCGGAAAAAGGTAAGAATCAGTAATACTGGCCAATATTCGCCGGTGTCGTCATCTTCCGGCACCCTACGTAGCGGGACCTCATCTCGGAGCTACACAGCGGAGGGAGAGGTTCCAAACGGGGCTCAGAGGGAGGTGGGCGTTCCTCCTCTCTGATGCTCAGAGGTGCCAAGAAAACATGGCACTTTATTTATTACACACACTTCTGTACTTTGTTTTTAGCCCAGTGGTTCTCAAACGTTTTCAGGTCAAAAGGACCCTTACATTTATAGGCTATTTGGCCAGGGACCCCCATCTGAAAAAGGGGACCTCTATAGAAGCAAAGATTTGAGTTAAAAATGTCGCTTTAGAAATATATATAGGCCTATAGGCTAAATATATTCAAAGATTTTTCAAAAATAGCAACTTTGTGACCCGCTGAGCTTGGAGATCTGCTATTTTTGAATAGCCAAAGTAAATGGATAAAGTGGTTAAAATGATTGTGATGCTATGTTAGCTACTTTTGCTGGGGACCCCCTAGAACCCCCTCAAGGACCCCTGGGATCCCCGGACCCCACTTTGAGAACCAATTTAGCCTACTACTACAGCGGTGGTTCTCAAACTTATAATTTCAAGGACCCCCAATTTTATATGTAGCTATTTTGACCCACCATAAGAGATTTGTGTAAATGTAGTCCAAATGATGGTGTAAAGTAACTAAGTACATTTATTCTACTGTACTTAGTACAATTCTGAGGTACTTTTACTTTACTGGAGTATTTCCAATTCTCAATACTTTTACTTGTTCTACTCCACTACATCTCAGAGGCAAATATTGTACTTTTACTCCACTACAATTATTTGAAAACGTGGTTACTAGTTACTTATAGATTTTGATTATTACAAGACATACATTAGCCACTTCACCCCAATACACTTGAGGCGTTGTGTGCTTGTAGATCGGCTAAAAATATTATGAATTTTGAAAATGGTACATAAAAGTATAACGAATACCAAAACTTGTGCTTTTACCTTTAAGTGAATTTTGAATTACGGACTTTTACTTTAACAGAATTTCTACATTGCAGTATTAGATACTTTTACTTGAAATATGAGAACTTTTTCCACCACTGGGAAAAACCCTAAGCTCTTAACCCATACCATATGAATGTAGGCATGTGTGATTAGTAATGTATCAGCAGTTGTATGGTCGAACAGCTTTCATTCATGAATGGTTATAAAGTACCTTTACAGTAGGACATAGTATTGTAAACATAAGCACCGTTTCAATAAATACACAGCCATTCAAAAACAGTTGCTTTATTTGTAATTTTTAATGTCCACATTTGAAACAAAACCTTAATTTGCAAGCTTTTTAAAAGAAATCCCTGCACAGTCTTCAATATTTTATTGTGTCTTGGTAAAAGGTTTGATGTCAATCATGTGGCAGCTCAAAGTATATAAAGGGGGGAATAAAAAGACATAATTTGTGCGAGGTTCAGTGCAAGTATTAATAATTCAAGCCCTCCTGCACTCCTGAGTGCAAAGTGTGATATACGATAGACAATGAAGGTTGTTCAATACAGTAAAGCTAGTCGTTTTTTTTTTTTTACAAGCTATAAGCAGCAAGGAAACAAAATGTACCAACAAAACTTATGAAACCCAATAATGAGACTCACGACCATTGATGTTTACAGCACACTGTACAGTTAAGTCTGTACAATAATAAATACAATTCATACAGTACTCAAAGTTGCTTTTAAAAACAAAATAGGAAAAACTGTTAAAGGTTAAAAGCTATAGAAGTAAAGGTAAAATTGCGCTGGTTGGTACAACTAAACCTCAGAATATAAAATCCTTGTCCTGCTGCATCAAATGGCAATTAGCCAGCATAAACAAGTTAGATGAGAGCCTTTGAGAGCTACAAATAATATTATTACAGGCACCCATAAAACAAAAATAAATCAGACAAAGTAAGGGCTGCTTTTGCAGGAGGTGTACACCGTCTCATAGGAGGGGGTGTATGTCACCGTCTTAGAGAAGGTCCTATTTCTATAAGAACTGTGAGAGCCAACAACGTTCTCCTTGGATGACGTGTCTTCGCCGGCGCTCTTCTCCGTGCTGGTGGAGCCACTCCTTTCTGCTGCCCCCTGTTGGTTAAAGGTGGCTTTGGCCAGAGCCTGGAGGGCTGTGTGGAGTGCGTCGCGTGTGGCCAGGACGCTCTGGACACAGGGCAGCCGCAGGCTGTAGGACACGGTGGAGGAAGACAGTGTGCCTTTGTGCAGAGCGCCGCTGATGTGCTCGTCTACCGCCCTGGCAGAGGAGGAGATGGCGTGCGTGCAGATGCCGAGGTCAGAGTCCCAGACTTTACCTGGATAGAAAAGTAGTGCGATTACTTTTCAGGATTCAAATTAAAAATAGCAAACGTAGCATATCCACAAGCTCGAAACGCGGTGCGACACGTTTTGTACATCTGCTACTTTTGCTACTTGTGTGACACTGTAGTATGATCAAGTAGGGCATTAACTTACGAACAAACACAAAAAGTTTATGGAGACGAGAGGATTCTGCCCGACAGCAATGATACAGTACATTATAGCAGTGAATGTTCCATGTCTTTAGGTTGCAATTCCTTAATGGAAAGTGTGGCTTTACAAATTGTTAAATTTGGCATTTGTTTTGGTGCTGTGCGATTGTTCACCAACAATTTCATCACAACACAATATTGCAAAAACTAAATGTTTCTTTGGCATCACATAATTCACAAGAAACGTTTTATTACAGTACTGGATGCTATGGGGTTTGGCCTTTGCAGTTCTTACAATTGATTTCTGGGAATGTTGGTGATCTAAGAATTATTTTATTGTTACACACATTGCGAGTTACAGTACCCTGTGTCCAAGGTTGTGAGTCTAAAATGTAAGCGTGATTAAAACCAGCCTCTCTGGGTTGGTAGTTAGCCATCATCTTGAGGTTCTTCTTGCGTTACCTCGGAGACTGGTGGAGAGGGAGTGGTGCAGCTGTCTGACAGCCTGGTTGAACTGGAACAGTCTGGCTGCTGTGTTCCCCAGCCTCTGCAGCTGGAGCTCCAAGTCCTCTTCCTCCCCCGCGCTCTCTGGGCTGACCTCGTGCTCCTGTGTGGACACGAGTGTGAAAATTCATGTATGGCACATTTTGAAATGTCCTTCTGGTTTCTGTTACGTTTGTACAAACAAACAAAATCTGAGACTCTGAAGACAAGCGCAACATTAGAAATCATGAAGACAAGCGCAACATTAGAAATCATGATAAAGTCTCCTAGCTAGGCACAGGCCCGGTGTCACGGGGGGCATGAGGGGGCGACGGCCCCTCAACCGGACGATCTCGCCCCGTAAGTTAAGACTGCCAGTTAAAAACGTTCTGGTACTTTTTAATTAATAGTGTTTCGGCATCAAGCCTTCCTCAGCGTATTAAGAAAGTTGTGTTGCGTGTACCAGGAGGGACTGATACAGACATGACAAGAACTTTAGCTTTTGTCTGCAATTTTTTTTTTAACTATTGCACATATGCTTTGCCCCCCCGTACCTGCCTTATGACTCAGTTTGCACTCGACTTAGTTTTAAGTTGTTTTTGTTTAAATGTGATTGTTGCTTTATGTCATGCATGTATGGAACTTGTCCTGCTGCTTGTCCTGAACAGGGCATTAGGACCACCGTTTAGTCTGTTAACCACATGAACCCGAGACTCCCTATTCTGGGCAAACAGGTGAACATTTGGCAAAAATATGCAAACATTTGGAGAAAATAGCTAAAAGCTCACAAGAGGATGCAACAAGACACAAGATAGGGGGGTCAGTGACCTTCCGATTCCCAGACGGCATCTCGAGCCACTCGGCTATGGCGAGGAGGATTTTGTTGTGATAACTGCAGAGGACAGCCTCATTGTTCTGATGACCACCACTTAAGATTTAAGTGCCTTGCTCAATGGCACTTCAACAGTAGTGGGTTGTGGTTAAGGGAAAGCACAATCACAGTCACTTTTCCCCACCCAAACTGTCACAGCTGGTCCAAGGATTCACTTCTCCAACGTTTCTCACACACACACACACAGTTCCGACTGATGTCACTGGAAAAACGAGGGGCCGTTCCAAGGGGATCAGTCCATTCCTATGACATAAACGTAACAGCGTTCATCTCCATGCACTGCTGTAGAGGAGCCAATGTTGATCTCAATGAAACACAAGCAGCCCAATCCTCAGCCCTCCATTAGCAAAACCCTGAATAGTGGGAAACATACGCAGCAATAAACCCACTTATTCACTTCAGCCAGGAATTTCACTTTCCGATTGCAACACCTTCTTTGCAAAGAACATGCCGTTTTCACCTTCTCTTACCATTACACTGGAGGAACATTTTTTTAAATGTATATAACCTCATATGTCCAAAATTGCTACTTTTCAGGATTCAAATGAGAAAATAGCAGATCAACAAGATCAAAACGAGTTGCATCGTGACACTGCTTTTTCGCTACTTGTGTGACTGTCAAAGTAGGCCATTAATATACGAAAAAATATATAAGAGATCCACATAAGGTTTCTACCCTACAGCAACAACAATCTGCTTTCTCTACTTGCAAATGAGGCATACAGTAGTCTGCCTCATTTTATTTCCATGTTGACCATGCCCCTTATGCATATTTGACATTGTCTTGTTATTTGACTTTGTTTACTATATTCATGTTTGTTTTTTTACTGCAAAATGTTTGGAATCCTGTAAAAAAATATTCTGTTCCACCTGACAAGTAAAAAGCTACTGGAAACACCCAAACCACAGGTCACCACTACATCGTGATATGCCATAATCTTCACCAACTGCACACGAACACAACACTCAGCCCTGTCAGAAACCAATTAAGACATAACCAGCCAATAACTCACTTTCTTTTGTCGTCTAAACAATGACATTGTGTGGGTGGTGAAAACCCCCAGAGGTTATTGTCCTTCGGGCCGCCGGTGACGTGACGATGAGCATCCCTGGCAAAGCGTTGTCGTTTTGTGTGGTTTAAGATAACGGCAAACAAGCGCGTTCAGGGTGACTGATGGCAGATCATTCAACACATTCATTATCTGAACAGTGGCCCAAGGGGAGACTGGGGGGAGATAAGCCAAGAGGACATTGGGTTCCACAAGCAGCCATTAACGATGACTGGCAGCTTTAACAGGCCTGCTGGGATGGTGGGGATTAATCTGTAGCATTTAAGTGTCACAATGTGAGATGGTTTTTTATGCCGTTGCTCTACAAGAGGCTGTATGAGGGGATCTGTGTCTGTCTGGAGATAATCTCGCAAGCTGGACCGATCAGCGCCAAACTTTGTATGCACACCGTCGGTAGGCCATAGAAGTAGACCCACTAATTATTTTCACATTCGTTTAGTTTTTTGAAATATGAATATGTACCTATTGGTTCATTCATGTGGTTAACCATGAATAAGACCAAACCAAGTATTAAGAGTTCAGATAAAAAAAAAAAGGGAGATGCCGGCACTCGAAGTTAAAAGAGGGAACAGCCTTTATTTAATACAACGTCAACATGTCGTTTCATATATGCACGTTTTTGCCTTCGAGTGCCCGGATCTCCCATTTTATATCTGATGTTTTATCCCGTTTGATCCAGGAGCCTTTTACTATTTTAACTTCTTTCACCATCAAGTCTCCGGTGAGCACCTGGTTGCCTTGGTCGCTCAGCCAAGTATTAAGAGTGTTGATGTGTGGCATCAGAAGAACAGAAGAGCACATTCAGTGATACGTTTCTATCACAAACAGATTTAAGAACTCCTTCATTCCGAGGTTAGCCAGTTAATGTTTATATTGTAGTTATAGCTGTGTTGTAGTTTTTTTAAACTTAGGATTTTTAACTTCTTATAACTTAGTAAAAGCAGCATGATGGATATCAACTTCTTATAACTTAGTAATGGATATCAACTTCTTATAACTTAGTAAAAGCAGCATGATGGATATCAAATGCATTACATCAATAGAAAAACTGACAAACCTGTATATATTCATCATGCTGCTTTTACTGACAAATCTGTATGAATGTATGGCAACTTGAGCTGTTGAACGGAACAAATTTCCTTTGGGATTAATAAAGTATATATCTATCCATCTATCTATCATTTCAGAATGTGTTGATGTGGGCTTGTGGTTCTACTGACTGATGTAGCTTACCGACATATGACAGTGGATGTATTTCTGAAGAGCACAGGCCAAGTCTACAGTCTGGGACTTCAGATTCTGTAGAACCTGCAAATAGAGATGGTACAGCAATATGTGTTAACACACTCAAGGTCTACTTATATTTATTTGTATACAGAATCCAAATGTTTCTATCGCCGTGTATATGATTGAATACTTTATATCTCTGCTGTTCGGCCGGAACCAGCTAAATCCAAAATGGTAATTGTTCAGGAAATGAAAAACAAAATATCAATTTTTCAGAAAATGAAGAAAACCTTATTTTAAAACAAAGCAATACTGCCTCATCAAACTTGGTATTGTGACTTTATATATTATCAGATACTTGCATGTGTCATTATATTATCACCACTTTACCCAAATCCAGTGCAAGTGGAGTTAGGAGGTTTTGTCCATCATTGATAAGAACAGCTGGCAATGAATCTCAAAGCTCACAACACATCACAACACATTGTGAGCTTGGAGATCAGCTATTTATGGTGAGCGCCATCCTCATATACTATAGATCAAGCTGAATTCTGTACTTAAACAACTTTTATTTTAACATGCATTGTAAACAACCATGGATCTAACTGTTACCACTGTTGTTCTTCTACAGTTGAGTGCAACAAACAACTGCCTCAATACTCAATCATGTATTTAACAAAAGCGATCATGGCACACCAACAATAAAAAAAATGGCATATAAATACATTCATGAAAAATAGAATCTTTAGCCTATCAAATCTGTAGCCTACTGCACTAACAATAACAACCACAGTTGAATTTACCTATCATATACCCATCAACATTTTATTATCACACTGTTGTGTGTTGTGTGTTGCGTGTGTGTGGTGGGTGTTTCTTAGTGCTTTAGATTGTCATAAAAGCTGTGAAAGTCTTTTGGCATGATCTCCTTGAGCTCTTGGAGATGTTTGAAACAAACTCCTGCACACTCATTCTCTGTCCATTAACATTTAAAAAGAAAACACGAGCAGATGACCTTTGTGAAGACACCCTTCTCCTCTTTACTGGGGTGACATCTATCAAACCTTGCACATACATTCTCTTCTCTTCCCAGTTTATGTTCTCCCAAAAGCATTGAAAAATCTTCTCCCTGTCTGCCTCATACAGAGCAGAGCTTCTCGAGAGCCTGAGAGGAGGGGGGAGTTGTTTGTTTTTGACGGACAGTTTGAGGGTCCAATGGAGTTAGGAGTTTTCGTCAGAGGCGCTTTTTAATACTTTTCATATGTTATTATTAAAAAAAAATTTACACAGATGTATAGGGGGTTCAATAGCGTTGATTTATGAAAAAAAAAAAACTGAAAAAAGGAGTTAGCTGGTCCCGACTGGACACTTATATAAAGTATTCATAGTGTGTGTACACACACTATTTAATAATGGTACAGGTAGTATGGGCAAAGGTTATGCTAAACGCATAACACAAAAAGCCCCAAGGGGCTTGTTTCCATTGCATTCAATTAATCAGTACGTATAATACAATACATATTGGTAGAAAACACAGTAGCATCAACAGGTATATTTACAGAGGAGGAAGAAGGGTAGGGGCAGAGGATGCTACTAGCAAGGAGGGGTTAAACTATGCTTGAATTTTGAGGTCAGACATTCTTTTAGTTTAGGTAGGGGGCGAGATCTTTAATGGGTTTTGGTAATTCATTCCACATTATGGTAAAAGCATAGTAGAATGCATTTTTCCCCAAGTTTGAGACCTTTTTTTTGGGGGGGGGGGGGGGGGGTGAGGTCAGTTGACTCCTTCTAGTGTTATGCCGGTGGGCATGATACCATGACATTAATGTATGGAGCATGACATTTTCCTGTGTCACCAGATAATTGTCATCACTTACCGGGGTCCTTGGATAAAACAGCTGAGCTTCTCTCAGCAGGTCATTGTTGATGGTAAGACCCTCTTTCAGAAGGGACTGGACACCCTTATTGGTCCCCTCCAGTAGTGACGTGGCCACTGACAGCTGAAAATCAGAAATGACAACTGTAAATGTGAACTTTTATTTAAGGAAGCCATTGAATATGCCAGTAGTAGAAAGCTCTAGGGGTGTTAATCCAACTAATCGACTTATTAGAAAACAACAATTGATAATGTAATCAAATAATCGATCAATCCCTAATTTGGGCAGGTCATTGATAGGCTAAAACTTTCAAAAAAGCTGATCTACAAGCTCACAACGTGTTGCATCGTGCCTGTTGTGAGCTTGTAGAGCTGCCATTGCCAGCTTTATATTCTATCAGGCTAGAATGTAAACCTGCTTGTATACTTTATATCAGGGGTTTTCAACTGATTGTGAACCAGGGACCACCACCCTGACTAAGACTCAACCTGGGGACCACTGTTGTGTTGGGATATGAGCTAAGCTTACTGTTTTTGGTAACACTATGCATCCCAGGTCTATAATACATTATGATCAGCTTATAACTCTGTATGTATTAGAGTTATAAGATCTAAAATACTCAAACTATAATTCATTGCATGATACTACGCGCAACATATTTAATCAAGCCCTTAATTAACAGTCATTATTTAAAGTAATACTAGGTAACTTTTTCAACAAAACTAAAGTTAAATTGTATATCTTTTGTGAGTGGCAAAAGTTTCACAACACCCACTCCATGAATTTCACCACCGAAAGCCTTTTATTTATATATTTTCTATTGAACGGTGGTTCGGTGAGCCTTTCCCACGAAAATGACGTCATCTGGCTGGAAAACGGAGGCGGAAATGCACCGGTTTCCTGTTTGGCCAGGAACTACCGCACCGGTTTCCTGTTTGGCCAGGAACTACCGCGCTAATAACAAAAAGGAAACTCACGCAGATTTTAAGAGATTGTATGATTTGAAGGTCGAAAAACAGAAAAAGAAAACACAGCTCACGGTAACTAAAGCTCCACTGGCTAAGAGAAACGATCCACAGATCGTATAAAACAATTAAAAGAACGCTTTTTGAAACGCTTCCGTCTTCCGGTGAAAACAAATGGAATTCTGGGTAACAGAGGAATAAACAAACGGCCTGCAGTGACGGTAATGACCAGCAGAGGCTGCTAAAAATTATTATTTGTGGACCTGCAATGTATAACTTTAACTGAAATATAATGCTAGTGAGCAGAGCATTTGAGTGTTTGAGTGTTTTTGAGAATGTCTCCTACTTCATCCAGCCTTCTATATTAAACTCATGTTAACTGATGAGTGAGCAGACATATGCTATTATATGGGCACATTTCCTAATAATGATGACTCAACCAGGCCACACGTCCACTTGAGATTCCAGTTCCCTTTTCTGTGGAAGTTCCAGTAACTGCTGTCAACAACATTGACGTGTCATCTTAGTAGTGGTACATGAAATGATCACGGGTGGTCCATGTTTGCCTCTTCTTGGCTATAGTGGAGTCTCATGTCACTTTCTGGCTCGAACCATGCCCTATATATTATTCAGGTATGCCAGCATGAAAATACTACAGTCACAGAGATGCGTAGTTACAAAAGGTCAAATACATTTAGCTTTTACTGCAAGATCTGGGTATTGTGCCTGACAATTCACCCAGAACTTCACAAGGGACTGTGTTTCATACATGTGCCACTTGACAGAGTCTGTGGACAGGGCAATGAGCTGATCCTCTTCTGTAGTTAAGTACTTTTGGAATTGCAGCATAAGCCTCCTCAAAGGACCACTGATAATGATGATAATGTCTTTAATTTCTCAAATGCCAAGTTGCTAAGTTTCTCCAAAATAAAAAAAAAGTATGAATAATGAAAATTAATTTGAAAGAAAATCTTCACTTTCCTACATTACTGAATGCATGATCAGGGACCACATGCAATACCTCCACGGACCACCAGTTGACAACCCCTGCTTTATATAGACCAGAGGGTCTCCAGGCGCTCGGGTGGCGCAGTGGTAAAAGTCCCTGCCCACCACCACGGAGGTTGTGGGTTTGAATCCACCGTGGTGCATCCGGCTTTGTCGAGTGTCTACACGAACATAATTGGCCCGTGTTCGGGGGAGGGAAGCCAGGCGGGGAGGGTGATATTAGTCATTGCACGTACTCCTACGGGCTGGGGCGGCACCTGTCAGCGGGGAGTGTTGGGCAGGAGGAGTAGGACGAAGGCTCTACGTCCTCCTGGTGGGGGCTCCTCACTGGCAGGTGAGTCAGTAGGATACGACAGCAGTGACAACACAGAAATGTGTGTGGGGAGGAATCAATTGGCATAACGACTAAATGGGGGAGAAAAAGGGGTAAAAAATAATTGGCCACTCTAAATTAAAAATGAAAATAAAAAAAGACCAGAGGTTCTCTGATTTTGCTGAACACACAGCACAATGGGCCAACACCCTGCCCGGTGTTGCCAGACAAACGCCGCCGGAGTGATCATATACTGTATATTTAGTATCATCATTAATATAAAAATAATTAGTATTTAGGGGCCAGGCAGGTATGCTTTCTGGTTCTTCTTCCATCTACTAGCCAACCAGGAAATCTGCCATTCCATCCAAACTGGCTAAGGTACACGGCATCTTCAGATCGTCCTCCAAAAGTGATAGCCAGATCTTTTGAAATGCACACTTTTTTTAGCCCTCAGAGGGCATTAAATGTTTTACTGTAGTAAACATCTGCAGATTCTCGCTAAATAAAGCTCCAATGTCGATTAATTTGTCAGGTGGTGGAGGGTATTGGCGTTTCCCTGTCTTATTTACATGGCGTAGAGAAGGAGGCTTTAATGGTTTAATTAACATTTTGATCCAGACAGCTCCGCTGATCCACCATCCTGTGGACAGCAGCAGCAAGGGTCAACCGGTCCATGAAGTGAACATATGACTAATTTAGTGACTTTGGTTAGATATGGCGCATTGTTATGCCCACTGAGCACCTCTCTAAGAGAGAGACATTTCGATGAAGTTCATACCCAGTATGTAAAAAAGAAACGGTCTGGGAATTTAGTAGCCGTCTTAATGAGAGGTTGTACAGCAGAATATGCAGCCCTGGTGAACTTATACAGTCCACAAAAAATAATCATACATGCAGTTTTAACATTCGGTTCAATAAATCCATGAGACTAATATTCCATTCTCCCGCATTATGGAACGGGGGAGTGCTGATTACAAGGGGCCCCTGAGCCCTCACATGTACAGACGAGCTGCTGTGCTATTAATGGGGGAGTTACCTTGCCTGTGGCCCATGTGCCGAGCTCCGCAGTGTTCAGCGCGGTGCCAGTCATTGCTGCCAGCTGGCACAGCGCTCGCAGAGCGCCGTCCAGTGTCTGACCGCTCTTTCTCTGGGCCTCCGTCACCATGGAAGAGATCTCAGACTCGCAGCCCTGGGAAGGGGTAGGATAGGGTAGGGGGAAGGGTCAGGTAGGTTAATTTAACAGCAAAGTGAGCGAGTTAAACACCGTGTGAGGCGGAGGAAAAGGAAACTTACTGTATATACTGACATGGGTGATTTAAAAATCAGAAGCCAGATCGATAACTAGCAGCAGAACCAACAAAATGGTTGACATTGATTGAAGTGGGCGAGTGCGTAAATTAGAACACCGTAAAAAGAGAGAAACTGGAGTGACGGTGGGAGTTAAAGTAGAAATAAAAAATGAGAAAAATTACTTTATTATTATAAGCATTCAGTGTTTAGGTACCGAGGCTGTTAAATATTTTATATAAATATGAAAAATATATTAAATATATATACACACACTATATTCATGTTTTGTTAGGGGCTCAAGGTTGACAATTCCCTGCACGCGGTCATTTCCATACTCGCGGCTACAAACAGCTCACAGCTACGACCCGTCAATCAATTTTGTGCATTCTGATTAGACGGCGTTCGCTCACGTGGCAAAACGGGGCTTAAATCGAACATCCCCCGCCTCCCCGTTTCAGGTGTTTTCATGGTTTTGTAACCATTTTATCGGAGTGGAGGGGGAAGCACCACCAGTTGCTGTCCTTGCACAGATGTGATCATTTCATTGAGCGAGATTGCACAGATTTGTGACTGTAGAGCTTCTACATATCTTCCACATTCTCCCTGCCTGAAGCCCTTAACGTCTTGAAGACAGTGTGATTCATGCTAGAAAACAAATGGAACATGTCTTGAAGACTTGTCAGTTTTCAGTGCGATTCATGCTAGAAATCAAACGGAACATGAATAAGGCTTTCAAATATTTAGACACCTACTGGCTGACGACGTCAGTAAAGTTATTTGAAGCAGATGTTGCACTGGATTGATTTAGATGCACCATCTTTATTGTAATTCGGATATTGTTGCAATCACCTCAGTGTCAGGAGAGACGTAAAAACTAAGGGACTGTAGCCTTAATGTTTGGCATACAGTGTGCCTATATGCATTTATTTGATCTTACATCTTATTTAATTATTGATGTTTATATTTTACGACTTAACAAATGTTGACCCCAAGTGCTGTACAATGAAGTTGTGTTTTACCTGAACGAGAAGCTGAAAAAAGCCTCCCATCTTCTTCACCTGCCTGCGGAGCTCCTCAGAGATGGCGTAGAGCTGACTGTAGAGCTGACCACAGGAGGGTTTAACAGCAGCTAGCCACTGCATGGTGACAAACACTGCTCTCTCTATGGCCGAGGTGGCTTTTACCAGCTGGGTCTGGGCCTCTGGGTTACACACAAACACTGTGAGGGAAAAGACACAAGCTTTAGCAATGTGATAGTCTAGAGGCATCATAGAGTTGCTTTCGGGTGGAAACCTCATACCCAAAACTGATACTTTTAAAGTAACAAAAATATCCGATCGACACGCAATAACATAATTGAGTTAGTTCGTGTAAACTTCCGCACTACTAAGCAGACATAGGTACACGTGTTGAGGAAATTTCAAACGATAACATTTTTCTGGTATATTGTTCCAGGATAATTTCTGCTAGTAAAAGTGCTTTTCATTGAACAAAAGCACCCTCTAGTGGGTAGAAATTATTTAAAGTATCTATAAATGCATATTTCCACCTGCATGTAATGAAACCTTTATGTTGTGTTGATTGACAGTTAAAGCTGCACATGTAGCTGATTTTTTTCTGCTTTCTCAGGGGATAAATTGCATCTTGACCATCAGGTCAAAATTCGTGTCAGATCCTGTGTCTAGGTGAGACACGACCTTTGACAGGATCAGGTCTCAATAGAAGAGCAGGGGGACAAAATACAACCGCCTGAGTGTATGAGTTATATTGTATTAACATACTCCATCATACAGATTGGACAAAATTACATTTTATTCAAAAAAGTTACATAGTGCCGCTTTAATGTCACAAATTGACTAAACATCCACAAATTGGACAGTGGAGTATTTCCTTCAGAATTAAACCATTCCGCATCCATGTTTGTCAAGTTAAATCCCACCGTTCTCTTGGCTGTCCTCATCCAGGCCGTCATACAGCTCAGCGATGCGGCGGACGGCGGTGTACACAATGCACAGGTCTGAGGCCAGTCGGTCGGCCACGCTCTCGTCTGGTGCGCTGCTGCGACGCAGACGTGATAGTGTCTGGCCAATTAGCTCCTTGCAAATGCCTGGCAGGGCGGAGTCTGAGGAGCTAGGGTGGGTGGAAGGGGGTTGTCTCACACCCATCAGACCTGAGAGGGAGACAGAACATAGCCAATGGTTTAGTTTAGTTGCACATAAGTGTTAAAAAACGCATGAGAGAAAAGAGAAGATTTCTCTTTAAAAAAATAAATGGGGTACAACAACAAAAAAAATAAGATAATGTGCCGGAGAGGCAAAAAAAAAAAAAACACAAACAGGCTTATCAGGCCTTCCTAGGAAACCAACAAAAACAATGGATAGATAGTTACTGTATATTTGATTGTTTAGGAACTTCCAGCCATTTCTTTCATGGAATACCATTTGGATTAATCCTCCGTTGTGAAGTAGTTACAGAATATCATTAAGGCAGAGAAAACCCATGTTCACTTAGCTAAAAAAGTCTCGAGTGTCTGCTTAAGAAAATATAATTGTGCCTGAAAGGTTGTGAAATACTGCATGCATTGTACTCTAATCAAACCTGACCATCAAAGTGATTGTTGGCTTGTTTCTAGCTAGCCTACCCCATCTGTATTCATTTCAGCCATTTTAACATTTACAGGCCAATCCCAGGGTGTCTAGATTATTTTCCCTTTCAAAATGTTATTGCCTCTTTCCAAATTATGTTCTTGTCTGGGTTTTGTAAATGCTTGTTAGTGGCTCTATATGCTAATGATTTTGGGAAAATATGACCATCTTAAATGAACCCAAGTCTAAAACTATGTGTACGAGTCATTATTTATGTACAGATCAAATAACAGAGTATTAACCACCATAACATGTACAAAATATGTTTGTTTTCAGTTCAGAGGACGAGGACATTAAGGGAAATTAGATTTTATGCATCCGTATGCACAGACTACTTTAAAGCAGATGTGCATTTCAGTTGCTGGCAGTCAACTGTGGAATTCTCTACAGAATTGATCTAAAAAAATGGTTGTATAAATATCTTTCAGTTCAAGAAAATGTATAAAGAAAGAATAATTAGAGCTGAAGGAAATCTCTTTGCGCTTCAGCCCTGCCACAAACGGAGGTCGGTGTTCTCAGAAAGGACAATGTACTATAAACACTTCTAGGAGACACATCTGAACGCCTGAACCCAAAGAAAATACTGGAGCACACCATTCACTTTAATCACTTCACTCAAACTTTGAAAATAGTTGACTGCGTTCGGGTGCCGCAGTGGTAAAATACCAGCAATGCCTGGGGGTTCGAATCCCCCATGGTGCATCCGGCTTTGTCGAGGGTCTATACTAACACGATTGGGGGGAAGCCGGGCGGGGTGGGTGATATTTGTCACTGCCCGTACTCCTACGGGCTGGGGGGCGGCGGCATCTATCAGCAGGTAGTGTTGGACGGGAGGAGCAGGACGAAGGCTCTAGTCACAGTACGTTCTCCAGGTGGGGGCTCCTAACTGGCAGGTGAGTCAGTAGGATACAACAGCAGTGACAACACAGAAATGTGTGTGGGGAGGAATGAATTGGCATAACGACTAATAAAGGGGAGTAAAAGGGTAAAAAGCACAACAACAAAAAAAAATCACACCCAGTGTGAAGTGGGCGGTGTGGTCACAGTGGTCATCACAGTGATGGAAGAAGTGATGGAAGAAGTGATGGAAGAAACCATAACTTAAAGGTTATGGTTTCTTATATAGGGCTATGCACATGTGTCATGTGACACTGGCCAATCACAGTCCTGAATAGACTGATTGGCCAATCACGGTGCAGGGTTAGGCGGGGTACATTTTTGGCCAATCACAGCGCAGGATTTGGTGCGCAAATATCCAAACCTCACATATAGGGGCGGTTTCACCGCCCCAAAAAAAATAGATAGCTGACCTACAAGCACATATACAGTAGTAGCTTATAAAAGGCTATTTTTGAGATTCATCATAAGAGAAAGTATAGATGAATGATAAGGGGAAATGGGCTAACGTTTCAACACAACTGTTTGGTTTGATTCTGAAGCGGTTGCAGCATGCATTGAAACTTAAGTCGTTTTCACATTATCATTAGAGGATTAACGTCAATCATGTGGTTCAGCATTTTCTTTGGGTTCAGTCGTTGAGATGTGGCTCTCATAGATCCGTTTAAATAATAATCATATATGGGTGCGAGTGCCCATTTGGGCATAATCCTGGCACACAGACAAACAACCAAATGGACCCTTACGTCTGCAACAGAGTATACATGGAAACAAATGGACCCTCACAGGTCCATTTGTACACGTTAAATTAACACTGGATTTAAAAGCGTCGATTGGGGTGCACAAATAGATCCGTAAAGAGGTCTGTTTGGACCGCTGGTGGTCCCCGGACCAGACTTTGGTAAGTAGAACAAATGGTTAAATTACAAGGACCCCCATATGTGGTATGCATTAGCCCCATTTTATACCATTTTCTATCTCTGGAACCCCAGTCTACACTGTAAAAGCCTAGATTCAGGTGGAAGCAAATCCATTTGGTTTGAACACTGAGTTACAGACCTGTAACTCCTCAAGGACCACTTTGAGAACCACCGATATAGAAGATATAATGTATACAAGTTGATTTGGGTAAAAGAAAGTAATCACAATACAAAACCCAGGATAAACATAAAAGCGTAATGAAACACTGGTTTCCAATGAGGTCCTGCAACATGTGTGCGTTACCCACTTACCAGTAGACAGTGAAGAGCTGTTGAGGAGACTCTGGATGGGATGAACTCTGATCTCATACAGACGACCAGAGATCCTCTTGCTCTTCAACAGGCTCCTACTCCTGGTAAGTAGAACAAAGTTAAAGTTATTACCTTGTTTTCACTTTAACAAATTATAAAAACAAACAAGCAGGGAGGTGGGAGGGCGCACACAATAGACCGCCGAAGTCTGACGTCATTTACACATCCTTTGTTTGTCTACCTGGTTCGCAGTTTTCCACCCCCGTTCTGAATCCCATAGACGTATTTAATATCGCGTCAAATAAGAACTGTGTTCCAAAAATAAACAAATGACCCCGGCGGGTTGACTCTTATGGATATGAAGCATCAACTGACGGTGAGAAAACGCTAATGTTACTTCCGCCGAATTAGTTACATTTTCGCCAGAAACAGACTGTATCAAATATAAGTGACTGACTATGATAAACGATACAGAACCTCCTCCCTGACAATAACGCCGACACGCGGTGTTTATTTTTGGACCACAATGCTTATATGAGACGATTCTAAGATGACCCAATGTTATTCTCCATAGAGAAATTACTTCCGCAAACCTGGGGATGAACGAGTGACGTCAGGACTTCGGTGCTCTATAGTGCAGCGGTGCTGACAAAGGTGCAAAAGCATACAAATGAAAGAGGTTGCTCTGCTCGTAGCCACGACAAAAGCTTTATTTATAAAGATGCCGACTTTTCGACCTGACAAGAGGTCAGACCTTCAGGGAATTTTTACCCACAAATTATGATTTCTATTTTAATGTACCTAAACATTAATTGTTAAAGTACAAGAAACAACGCAGAGTGAGTGTGAAGGACAAATTAGGAAGGTCCAATCTATTTCTATATCGACGTAAATTTCCCGATAATGCTCAAAGCAGCAAACCATAACTTAAAAAAGTGAATAAAATGTCATTTTGACCAATCTATATGGCAGAATAAAGTTGATTCATAACAAACACAACCGTGGTGGTTGTAGTTGGTCTACATGCTCTTCAAGAGACATGTATACCCAGTGATTGGTATTGCAGGATTAATTTGTACTCTGTGGTACACCCAATGGTGTCGCACTCCAAAAATAGCAGCTCTTCAAGGCAAGCTCACAATGCAGCACATTGCGATGCATGTATGCATGTAGATCAGCTTGTCATCCATAGTCAGAGCAACTTCTGAGTGGAAAGATTCAGTGATTTGTTCAAGGACACGCAGGCAGGACATGTGGCGGTTGATGAACAAACTGACTAACCAGTGACGTTTTGTTTACAGGATAGACTCACTATGCCTCCCTGCCTTACGGTGGGTTGGGATATCAGTTCCGTTACTTACAACATGCATGCTAAACTCAAAATAATGTATCCAAACTGCAAAAAATGAACTAGCAGCAAACTGCAAAAAACGAACTAGCAGCAAACACCAGACCAGCTTGAAATAGTCACTCCCATTAGCATTGTAGGTACAATAAGACATGACCCAGGGGGGGAATATGGCCACTGGCCTAGCCAGCTACAGCCTCAGGGCAGGCCTGGTTGGATGGAGGACTTTGAAAGGGAAGCACTGAGCCCATGCCATGTTTCATTTGGCTAAGACCAGCACTAGGCCCAGCATCACCAAGAGCCCCATAAAACATGTCTGACAAGAATAATAAGTAGGGTGGGAATGCTGTCCGTTTCGAGTTGTAGTACAGCGGTTCTGTTGTGCAGTGCATGAAACTATACAGTACAACGTTAATTGGTTTGACCCAAGGGGTTTTATTCTGTATCGCTGCTCTAAACAAACTTTAATGAATGAATTCCTGTGTGTTATGAAAAATAAAACTTGTAATTTTTGCACTATACTTTAGTGACATGTGAAAATAGCCAACGTACAAGCTCAAAACGTCTTGCACCATGATGCCGCACCCTGCAACGCGTTGAGCTTTCGAATATTTTCACATATGACATGATGCCCAAAATAGGGACGCCAGTGTTAATTGGTTAAGACACTGTACCATCCAAACAGCAAAGTTAAATAATTATTAGTCAAGTCAACATTTTTGCATATTTGTTTTACTGCACAGTAAATTGATATTTGATTAAACAAAATAACTTTTGTTCCCTCTCTCTGCATTACGTAATGCAGACTCCCATCATATGCCGGTGTATCGGGTCAAAGCGTTGTGAAGCTTGTAGACCTGCTATTTCCGGTGAGCAACATCGTAGCTTTTCCCAATCCGTCTCCTCACCGTCTTTGTGAAGCACAAGCCCCCCTGGCTGCCCTTTCCCCTGCCTGACCAACTCAGCCTGTTTTTTTATTGACCTTTATTTATTCAGGGTAGCCTGTACACATGTGAATCCACTAAACACAAGACGGGGAAACAAATAAAAAATACACAAGAGGGAAACATTCTGTGGCTTTTACAAACTTTGATCAGAAGGAGAAAGAAAATGTGTCGAAGGCCCAAATATGTGCAATGCAGTAAATCACACCGCTGGAAATATCAATAGAGGCCTTTTTGTGAAAACAAGCGAAGTCGTCCAAAATGTTTAACAAAGACGAATTTCCACGTTCCATCTGACAGCATTTGGACTTTCCACATTCATCCCATTGCCGGGCACATTGTTCACAATAACAGGATGCCAGAGCCTGTTTGGCGCAAGTTGGCAAAACACGAGAATTTTTTGGAACACAAGATTTTTCCGGATAGAAATCCCACAACTGAGGCTTAGTAAAGTCAGTCACTGAGTGTCTTCCTTTACAATTACTTCCTGCAAACCCACTCGTACACCAAGTCTTTTTATAGTGCTTTATTTTATTGCCTCCATTACCCATGCCGATTCCCTTGAATGCCTTTTTTATGTTTGTTCTAATTTGATGGTGGTGAAGTTACTTCATTTTTCACTTTACTGTTTTAATTGCCTTATTGCCATCTTCCTGCATTTTTAAGAAAAAAAAACACTTTAATTTTAAAGAGCTTTTTGAAAACTACTTATCTAAAGTTCATTATTTAACATCCACTTTAAAGCAGTTGTTCTCAGCAGTTGTTCTCAGCCCAATTGACTGAAACCCAAAGTTCTGCTAATTGGAGACTAATGAAGCTCTAAATGCAAGTTCAATAATTAAGACAAAGTTCTCAATTCTCTCTCCCCGTTCCATCATCTGCTAAACCTCATCAATGTCACATTTGATCCTTCTGGCTGTGCCTGATAACTCGGTCATTTATGCCCAGACATTGAATCACCACAACCATGAGAAGTCCATGTTTACCTAAAGTTGAACCTTACCGTGATTTCGGCCAAGCCATTAATGATAAACGCAGATGACATGACGCATGGATTAAAGCAAAATAAAATCTCACTGAAAAAATAAACTGTCCAATAAGCAATTTGTGAAACAGCATGAAAGGAGCCCCCACACTCTGTTTCATAAACAATTAGCACAATGTACAATTAGCACAAGTAAAATTATGATGTTTTGGAAGTCTCACAGCCAAGCCAACCGCAACCAGTTAAAGAAATTGCTAAAGTCAGCCATACCAGGCCTAACAAAAAAAAAAAGATAGTCGGATTGCATTTCAAAGCAAAATGGCAGACGCCAGAGGGTTAACCTTTGCTTTTATGAAATATCTGAGATCATTAGGATTTTGAACATGCCGTCTATTGCTAGTTTGACCACTTAAAAATACTGATTAATAGCCACTTTTCGGTTATCTACAAGCTTACAACACGTCGCTGCGACGTGTTGCAAGCTTGTAGATTTTTTGGGGTGCATGACATGCTTCCATAAGACATGCTGGCTTCTATGGAATCCAAATGACTGAAATCAGTCATGGCGACTGAGAACTTTAATCCATGTTTGACGTTTGAGCATAGCAACGGTTGATGGGTTTGAACGTTGTGGATGTCAATAAACACTCCGTGCGATCACTCTGGACAGTGGACATGATATCCAAAGCGCTCCTCGGCTCATAAAACACTTGTGGACACAGCCCCTTACGCCGTCATCATTTCAGAACCCATCTCTGCCTCCCTCTACCATCAAGACACTCATTTGCATTTCCAAGCCGGGGAAGCCACTATGCTCGGGACTTATCAGAATTTCATATAGCCAAATTATTTAATTATCTGTGACGAGATTAATGCCAAATCTCTCCAAAGTCTCTCCTGATGGGAAATCTAGGCCTGGGAGAGCTGCTGGTGAAACCATTTAATTAATAGAAAGCTTGCTGTAGTGTAGTTCATTCTGAACTTCAGAATTAACTAAACTTGTAGAATAGATAACTACTAGTTTATGTAGGAAAACGTCTGCTTTTGCTAAAATAGGCAATCTACAAGCGCACAATGCGTTGCGATGCATTCTTTGCTAAAATAGGCAATCTACAAGCGCACAATGCGTTGCGATGCATTGTTGTGAGCTTGTAGGTCTTGGTTTGCCCCGTCATAGACCTGTCATACTGTACGTTCAGTCCCTACAACAGCCAAAGTGTATGCAAGCAACTTGAGATTCGAACCGGACCTTGAGCAAGGCAGTGAACCCATCAAAACACATTACAGGTCTCACTGGATGAGAATGGCAGGTGAATACAAAAACCAAACCACAATGTAAATACAGGATGATGGAAGGACCGTTGGATACATAAATGGCTGGATGGATGGATGAAAGAATGAACAGGACGAGGGAGAGGACGGGATAATTACCTTCGGCGAGAGAAAGAGGAGGCAGCAGAGTATGAGAAAGAGGAGGCGGCGGAGTCTGGTAGATCTTGTTCCCACTCATCATCCGGGCAGTAAAACACCTCGTCATCTTTGGAGGTGTCCCCCTGAGCAGAGTATAAAATACTGCTCATTTACTTCAACTTAATGAGAAAAGCCTGATGGAGGGCAGGGGGCTCAGCTCCCTGGCGTTCATGCATTAGAGAGGCGCTCAGGAGATTGGACATTACACTGCATTGACAACAGAGGAACATGACAGGGTGGTATAAAGTGCAGCTCAGAAGACATTTGACAGGCTGTGTAGAACTCATCCAAGACACTAAGACAGGTCAAATCTTAAATTCACTATGGACAGAGATTCAGTGTGATGAATGCTGATAGCAGCTGCCAACACACGGTGGGCCACCTGGGAATCGGAAGGAGACCGCCCGCTGTCAAAGTGTCCCTGAGCAAGACACTTAACCCCTAATCGCTCCCCCAGTGTGCTCAACATGCCATCAGCTGGGTGAAGCTGTATTTCCCCCCCAACAAAGGTCTACCTTGCTATGATCATGTAGAGATGTGTGTATGCATTGGTACTGAACAACAATTTGTTATTTCCATAATATTACATGCCGTTTTGCCCAGTTCCCAAGTATTTTCCCATAAATGTTTATGTCATACTATAGAACTCTGCATGCCATTTTATCCAGCTAGTAAAATGTTTAGTTAACCACTTAAGTCACAGTATTTACAACATTAGCAGATCTCCATTTTTGAAAATTACATTATTTTGATTTATGCAGGTCGTCACTTATGACTTGCTCAAAATGGGACACCAGGATTAAAGTGGTTAATTGCGATCAAATGCCTATAGTGTACCGTCTTGATTGAATAAAACATTCAATCAGTCTACTTCTGATTTTAACAGCATTAGGTCTGAAGATAGGACCTCTGTGGAGTTACCTGCTCCTGCTCCCTCATGGCAGCCAAGTTGTTCTGGAATTTCTCTTGGCTCCAGAAGGTGGAGATTCGCAGCTTTCTGTTTTGGACTCGAACCTGCAGCCCATCACCCTGCTCCATGTTCTCCTTGTTATCGCTCCCATGTCTAAGAAAGAGGCGCAGAGATGAAAATGAAGTTTATTGTATAGCATATATAAAAAAAGGAATTTGACTTAGACGGATTCCATTTTATGTTCATATTGCTTGAATATGAGTCACCAAGAAATCCCTCAAAAACCCATTTTATAGAGTTGGAAAAATGCATTAGCAGTGCACCATACGAGTCTCCCATTTTAATGTGACATTAACAACGTATTAAAGCATCCCACAGTGTTGTTAACATGCATTTCATCAAATAAATGTAATATCGTCTGTCGGGTGCAAACCTCATATGTCCAAAACTGTTACTTTTCAGGATTCAAAAGTAGCAGATCTACAAGTAGGGCGTTAATTCACTTAAAAAAAAAGCAAGAGGTTTCTGCCCGACAGCAACGATATAATAACTCAGAAGAGAGTACAGTGCAGAAGGAACCTCATGGATCCATTTGTACAATCTTGGGAGTTGAACTGGGATGTGACTGTAGCAGTGGTACCTGCTGAACACAGTGTTCTTCTTCAGTTTGGTGCTGATCTTGTTTGCCTCCTCGATCATCAGGGACAACTTCATGGCACCCCACTGCGAAGGACCTACAGCACGACACAAACCAAGCACATCACTATCTCCAACACGTCTGGGGCACTCAGTTCTCACTGTACCAACAGTAGTACCAGATGGGTGGAGTTTAACGGCATCAAGCACAACCGTAGTTCCTGTTGTGTACTGAAGTGCTATACTGATGACGTCATAAGCAGGTGACACTGCGGGTGTACTGTATGAGCAATGGGACGCGGTCAGCATTCCATTCATAAATGTACGTTTGTTGGTGTGCAAAGGCATTTATTCCTGAAATAGTGAATGAAGCACCCGGATGTGCAATTTTAAGATACGATGTGGCCATCCACATTGATGAATTGTCTATTCTGTATCTGTAGCCTACTATACTATACCTGCATATTTTCATGGCAATAGAGCACCGAAGTCTGACATCACTGCCAGTAGAGGGCCAGTAGGGGGCGCTGTTCCAGGGTTCGTGGCTTTATTTTTTGTGTTGAAATCCCCATTTGGGAATCTTAGATCAAGTCATATAAGAACTGTGTTCCAAACATAAACACACCACCCTGGCGTTTTTGTCAGGGGGGTGGCTCTGCATCGTTTATGATATTCAGTCAAAAAAATGGAATTAATTCTGCCTTAAAAGTCTTAACTACTACTTCCGGGTCTGAAATCACTGTCCCCACAGCAGCCCCGTTCATGGGAAATGTAGTTTTTGGGTTGTTTGACTCGTTTCTAGTGTTTATATTGTGTTACTCTTTGGGTAAATGTGTATGTCACAGGTAAATTGGCATTCCAGGTAGATTGGAAGTGAAGCGCTTGTTTTTAGGCACGGGGCGGCGCTGCAGGGCTTTTCGAGACGGGGTTTCTTACGCGAGGCTCGCGAGGAGGAGGCGCGGTGCGGTGCTTTGATGCGAGGCGGCGCGAGGAGGAGGAGGCGCGATGCGGGGCTTTGATACGAGGCGGCGCGAGGAGGAGGAGGCGCGATGCGTGGCTTTGATACGAGGCGGCGCGAGGAGAAACGATGCAGGGCTTTGATACGAGGCGGCGCGAGGAGGAGGCGCGAAGCGGGGCTTTGAGACGAGGCGGCGCGAGGAGGAGGAGGCGCGATGCGGGGCTTTGATGAGACGCGGACTGCACGTGATAATAGTTATTGGCCGGGTTTCCCAAACGAATTTGAGCTCGTGCGTAGCCTAGAAGCTGCGTAAGAGCCTCCACGCACCTGCGCAGTAGCAACCCCGCCACGCACTATCTTCGTTAGTAGCAGCTGTGTGTGCCCTACGTGCCATCTAAACTGGCTTCAGTAGATACCATCGTCGTAGGTTCTCAATTGCACGGCGTTACGTGTGTGCTAAAACTACATTCGCGAGACAACATGCACGTAAAGACCTCCTGGACGAAGCCGACGTAAAGCCTACGTAAACTACGTAGTGCTGTCCTACGCTACACAGCAGTTTAAACACCCTTTGCGAAAGTGAAATGGATCATAAAAATACCAGAGCCAACTGTCAGATGTCCTGAAGCAGTCCACTCCAAATACAACTTTTGAATAATATATTTATGAATTAAATTACAGCGGTGAGGTGACATCTGCAAGGTAAATAAAACACTAAAGTGTCCCCATTATGCAAGTAAATTAAATATACTTAAAATACCAAAAGTAAAGATATGCAGAATGTCCCATTTCCCAAATTTAATATGCATTAAAATCTTTTGAAAATAGCAGATCTACAAGCTTGTGAGGCGTTGTGAGCTTGTAGATCTGCTATTTTCAAAAGATTTTTTAACCGTTCATAAACATGCCGAGCGCAAGAGCTGTCACTTTGTGAGAGGAACTGGGGACTTTAATCATAACGTTTAACTATAAAACTTCGAAATTAAGGAAACATGTTTAGCTCAGCATCATTTATATACCTTTAGTTAACTTGGCATATGCTTAATATTTTTATCAGACGATCGGATCATCCGTGAGAGTACAATTTGTAAACTTCGGGTTCATGGACGCGCAGCCGCTCGCCCTACCCAAAAGAACAGATCTGCAAGCTATCGACACGCATGTCGCATTGCGTTGACAGCTTGTATGTCTGTTTTTTTGGGTAGGCATGCACGTTACGCACCGGCCCGGCCGTAATTTCATATATATATGTGTGTGTTTCATATATGTATGTGTGTGTGTGTATGTATATACATGTGTGTGTGTGGTCGGTCTTTTCATAGATCCATTTCGCTACGATGGGTGTTACGAGCGCCCACAAACTGCTGCGTAGGACAGCACTGCAGGGCTACGCCTCTCCCAGGAGTAGGAGGAGAGTAGGATACGCCATTCTGTCTCCCGAATGTAGTTTTAGCAGACACGTAACGCCGTGGACGTGGGAACCGATAGCACGTAGGGCACAACCAGCTGCTACTAATGAGGGTAGAGCGTAGATTTCGCCGAGTCCCAGCTGTGTAGGAGGCTCTTAAGCTGCGGAGGCAACGCATGACCTGAAATCTACGTGCCTGCTAAGGTACTGCGCAGCCTGTGTGGACACACGTAAGACCCGCTGAAGACCACACTGAATCCACACGCATGCACACACACACACACACACACACACACACGCATGTGCATGCGTGTGGATTCAGTGTGCATTCATTGCCCTCTAGCGTTGGTTCTACAGAATTGCCTGGGGGGCGGCGAAAACAAGCGCCTCTTTTCCAATTTACCTGGAATGCCAATTTACCTGTAACATGTACATTTACACCTTCAGTCGATGCTTCATATCCATAAGAGTAAAAACGCCAGGGTGGTGGTTTATTTTTGGAACACAGTTCTTATATGAAGCGATCTAAGATTCCCCAATGAGGATATCAATACAAAAAGTAAAGCCATGAACCTGCGGATGCGCCCTCTACTGGCAGTGACTGCCAGTAGAGCAGGGACAAAACAAAGACCCTGTTTGTAAACGCTATTCCACGTCTCTCACCATTCTGGAGAGGAGTACGAGTCTCCCTTTCAGACTTCTTCTTCTGGATCTCGTCGAGTTCTCGGCCCAGCTTCCTCTTTTCCTCCTCCAGAGCATCGACGATCTTGGCCTGGCGCAGCCGGTGGTCCTCCATGGCCTGGGGGCACAGCGATAACGCACACCACATTAAAAACACAATCAGATGGGACGAGCGCGTCAGGGCTGAAGCCTGCGGCTCTGCCACGGCCCCTTCCTGAAAAATTCCTCCCCAGATGACTGACCACTTATACGCTGGATTAGCCATTAGTGTATTTGCTTAGACCTCTCAAGGTCCTGTTGGATCATCACCAGAAATCATGGCAGCGAGAAATTGAAGAAGGGGAAGTAATTTACAGTCATTGGAATAATCTAGGGTTTTCCCATTACCAAAGTCCAGAGGACCCAGATGGGGGAAAATATGTCGATTGCTGATTGAAATATCATGCAGAGAATGGATAGGACGTTAATATGCAAGAATGGATAGGACGTTAATATGCAAGCAAGTGACCTCTTAAGTAGGCAATCTGCAGTCTCTTCGGCAGAAAAAGGGAGCCCTTTCCTCTCCTCAATAAGTTTCCTTGAAATATATTTTAGTTGGTCGACTCAGCATACCCCCCTTGCCCCATATCTTGATCTACTATTGGATGGAACCTTATAATTGCAACTTCTTGTAAAAGGACCCTTTTTTCCTCCTTTGTTTATATTGAGACAAAACTGTAGTCACATTAGTGCAAAGGAATATGTTAAAGGGCCAATGTTGATATTCGATATGTCGGTTATGCACTGCTATAGTGTGCCTCCATGTTATCTACAGTTAGGGCTGTTACAATTTCAAATTTAAGTTGACGATTAATTGTCGCACAAATAATTGCGTTTTTGGCATTGAACATTATGAATACAATTGAAATTTCCGTTTGTATTTTGAAGTTATTAGTCATATCTGCCCTGCGCAATTAGTGATTATGAAGCCTAAAAACCAAAGAAATACTGACATTCTATACTTTTAGCTGATCTACAAGCTTACAACGCGTCACGAAGTGACACGTTGTATGCTTGTGGATCTGCCATTTCTGCTTTTTTAAATATTTGAAAATGTTTGTAATAATCATGACAGCCCTACAGGGTCCCCACACATTTTTAGCAATGAATTTCCAAAACTTTTCCAGAATATTTAGCCCAATTTCCAGGCCTATGAAACAATCATTAAGCGCAATAATGTGTCTCTTACTCCTATGTACAATGCCCAAAGATAGGCAGTGTAGCAAAAATAAAGCATAGAATATAAAATAGTACAATTTCATTCAACATTTCGTGCAAAATTAGGGCATAGTGACCCTGCGAGCGAAAATAGGAGGGGTGGACGACGTCGTTGCACAGTTCGTTGTCGCTCGCGGTAGGTCAGGACGGTCTCATTCAAAAACATGTATTTTAATGAGATTACATCGCCCGCTCGCTTCGCGTCACGTCGCATCACTGGCAGTGCGGATGGGGTGTTACACAGCCCGTTCGGCGAAAAACTACTTATGTTACATATTTTGTGTAATGTTATACATGTTTATGAAAATGTTTTGTATTAAAAAAAAATAGCCAAATATTTTTCCAGGACCCTTGATAATATCCAGGACCTTTGATCAATTCCAAACCTTTTCCAGTACTGGATTTTTTAAATTTTTATTTCAAAATATTTCCAGGAATTTCATGACCGTGGGGACCCTGGCCCTATCTACAGTATGCGATAACATATTTTCATACCAAGGGTTTTTAAGAGATTATAGAAACTCCTTTCCCCTCGACAATGCCCAGAACAGCTAAAACACTAATTTGATGGTACTACTGTACTAACATAAGTGTGAGGCAGTCTAGTAGTCTAGCTAGAATAAAAGTTAAGAGTTAAGAGACCTAAGGAGTGTGTTGACCAATTTGACGCAATCACTATTCTTACAAACCAGCAACACCAGGTATAGTTCACTCTGCTTACTGACCCAGAACATTTTAACAAGTTGAAAGTGGTTAGTTTATTCTAGACAGAAGCATTCAGGAATTAGCAGATACAGTGCAAGAATATTATAAAAGCCCATGAACCCAGAAAGGTTGTTAACAGTTGTCAAGTGTCTGCATCTCTCGAGCCCTGGAAGGAACAGCATCCAACAGGGAGGGAAGAGAGCAAAGTAGTCTGTCCCCATGTAAAGCCAGTAACACTGCACTGAACAGGAGGTACTGGTGTTAGAAAGGGAGTAAGGGTCCCTTTTTTGACCACGGTATTATCTGACTGAATAGACCGCCGAAGTCTGACGTCATTTACACATCCTTTGTTTGTCTACCTGGTTCGCAGTTTTCCACCCCCGTTCTGAATCCCATAGACGTATTTAATATCGCGTCAAATAAGAACTGTGTTCCAAAAATAAACAAATGACCACGGCGGGTTGACTCTTATGGATATGAAGCATCAACTGACGGTGAGAAAACGCTAATGTTACTTCCGCCAAATTAGTTACATTTTCGCCAGAAACAAACTGTATCAAATATAAGTGACTGACTATCATAAACTATACAGAACCTCCTCCCTGACAATAACGCCGACACGCGGTGTTTATTTTTGGACCACAATTCTTATATGAGACGATTCTAAGATGACCCAATGTTATTCTCCATAGAGAAATTACTTCCGCAAACCTGGGGATGAACGAGTGACGTCAGGACTTCGGTGCTCTATTGGGTTTGACCAACATTGCACATGAAACTTTCTACAGTTCCTGGGGTGTCCTGACCTGAGCCTCCATGTGCAAGCGGAAGTGCTTCTTCTGGGTGTCCACTGCCTGCTCCAACTCCTTCTTATCCATCTGCAGCTGGACCATTTGGTTAGCCACGCGCTGCTGGTCCTGCTCCTGAACACGCTTACGATCTTCCTCCCCCTGCTGTAGGGGAAACATGTATAAATTAATCAAACGAGTGCATACAAATACATAGATCTCCATATATGGAGCATAAAAGGGACACAGGTCGCCAGACGGACAACTACATAATATGGGCACAAAAGGGACGCAGACAGACAGCTACTCTGACAAAGCCCTCCAACACTAGGACTCAGATATTTGGTCAGATCGGCAGTGCGACGTAGGTGTGAACCTCTAGTCATATCAACATGAACACATGCCATTTATTACTGCAGATAAAACATTAAGCAAATAATCAAGGGCCCATTTACTATAATGTTGCACTTTATTCTTTTAATCTATGCAATTCATTTATGACCATAAAATTACAATTATTCATATCCATTTATCTGACGATTGATTTTCTAGATGATCTTATTTACTATGGCCCTAACTTAAAGTCAGAAGTAATGATGGGTGTACTGTACCAGTTCTGTCTCCAAAGATTTGATGCGGGCTTCATAGAGACTCCTCTGCTCCTGCAGCTCCTGCTGAGCCACCTCCTTGGCCATCTGAATGCCCTGCATCATCTCTTGTTTGGCCTTCACCTGGGCCTCCTCCATCTCTGCCTCTAGTCTGGAGAGAGACACACACGCCACGTAAACCACAGCGTCCATATTCTGGGGGGGGGAGTATTAGCCAAAAATGGCAGATCTGCAAGCTCACAATGCGTCGCATCATGAGATTACAGATCTGCCGTTTTTGGTAAAGAGATTTGGTGTGCACGGAAAAAGTGGTCAAAGTGCAGTTGTAACAAAGTCAAGTTCTCTAAGAGTACAGGGGTTTAAGTGGTTAAAGGAATGCTTCAGTATGTTGAAAGTTTCATACACTTTTAAATATATATATTTTTTAAAGGGTGAAATAACAGATTTAAAACACATCAACGCATTGTGAGCTTGGACATTTCTTTTTTTTTACATTTTGAAAGTATAAAGTTAAATGTGTCATGTCTTTGTACATTTACGTTATTTGTCATATCTGCCCTGTGGAATATTTTTCTACAAAGCCTAGAAGCCAAACAAATGTAATTTTTATCCATATGTTCAATGCCAAAAACACAATTAAATCGTTAATCATTTGTGACAATTAATTATTAAGTAAAATGGCATGATCATGACAGCCCTATACTACACCCCCAAAATGTTAAAGGAGGAGTTTACCCCAAAAATGACTTATTTTCTATCAATTGCACACCCTATGAAGCGTTGAATCCATGGATTCTTTTTTATTTTTGTCGCATTCTTAAGCTAATAATTTCATTCCCGTCTCCTACCGGCTAATGTATCCGGTAGGAGACAAAGTAGATTATTTGTGTCTCCTACCGGAAATACACAGTCATCAAATTATTGTCTTAGGAATGCCACAAAAACAAAAATGAATCCATGAAATCAAGGCTTCATGGGGTGTGTAATTGATAGAAAATAAGTAATGTTGTGGGTGAACTCCTCCTTTAATGACTGTTTTTCAATTATTTACTCAACCTGTGAAACCTTGAATTCATGGAGAAAATTTAGCCGTTATAGAGTTAAATTAACACTGATAATGCTAAGTATAGATTTGGGGTCCCAGAGATCATGGTATCAAATAAGGGTAAGTGGCCTAACGCATATCAAACCTTGAGATTAAAATGTTTGAGAATCTCTGCTGTACTTCCATAAAAAGCTTCCCTTATGGGGGTCCTTGGCATACGTTTTCAAATGGGGGTCCGCGGGCTAATATGTGTCAATTTGGGGGTCAGTTACATTAAAAAGTTTGAGAAACACTGCTCTAAAGGTTGTAGGAGGAACATTTTATAGACATGATATATTCCCCCCCCCCCCCCATCTACTTTCCATAATACTAGATGTTTAACTTGGAGACATTTTTATGGTCATTTTCTGGTACCAAGTCATCTCAAGCAGTGTAATTCAGTGATGTCAGAGGACTGCATTTTCCTTTCATTTTAAAAGCTCATAACTCCCAGGTACCTACTGCCAAAAAAACAAAAAGTGGAAAACGTGTACTTTTACAGGAGAGTCTAAGAGCGCATTTATGGGCATTAATTCCCCAAAACAAGACAGTTCATGTGTAACCGTACCAGAACACATCTGGTGCCTTCTTTGTATTCTAAGCAAGATGTTGCCACTTATACAATGTTAGAAACCACCAACCGCAGCGGTCAATCAATGAAAAAGCCCATTTCATTGCTGTCGGGCAGAAACCTTGTATCTCAATATTTAAACGTTTAACGTAAATGAATGCCCTACTTTATCATACAAGAGCGTCGTGCTAAAGTAGTGAAAATAGCAGATCTACGAGGACATGCAAGGTTTCCACCAGACAGGGACGATTTCCTGCCTTGACCAAAAGATAGTCTCTGTTGTACAGAGTGGTAGGATTCATTTATCCTAAGACCTGCAAATGTATAGATTAAGCTTTTAATTGCTGGTCTGGATGCCCCTTTAGACTCACTGGGCTCTTTGAGAAGAGAGCAGTTCGTTTTTGGCAAACTCAAAGTCCTTGTGTCCATCGCGGGCACCTGTCCAGCAAGAGACCCGTTTCCCAGCCTGCACCTCTGCCGGGTGGTTGAAGCGGAAGTAATGGTCTCCGCCCAGAATCAACCGGTCACCCTGTCCAAGGAACGGCAAAGAACAAAGGTGATAGAAGTGTAATTAAGAGATTCATGTAGCGCTAATCACAGAGTCACTTGGTGAGAAGCAAAGGACATACAAGCTTAGTAAAAGCAAAGCGGTATACGACAAGAAGTAGGGGGGCCATGTCCACAGAGGACGCCTATTGAGATGAGGAGTGCTTTGACATAATGTCCATAGCATTCGCACATAGCGTGATGCCCGCACTGTTCTAACCTTTCAGGTGCTCACTGCTCAAGCGTCTGGTCATCTGTGTTATTAGTACAAATAGCTTAGCTGTAACAATGTAAAAAATGATTCAAATGTCGGTTGTAAATTATCGGGTTGTCACACTCAATCGGGAGGATCAAATGACCAGCACTCCTCTCCAAAGGGAAGAGGAGCACACCAGCGTGTCTTTACCATAGAAATACATGGAAGACTGGTGCTGCAAATTAAAAGGAGCCCTCTGTGAACACGCCACATAAATGACATAACAATGTTTTAAATGTTAATTGTTACATGGTGCCAGGATAAACCTGTCAGCACAGATAGATCGATATATTTACATGGTGAAGCACTATGCAGTCAGAGATGATGTTTCCATTAACATAGGTCTTGGCGTTCTCCATGGGAGTGATGCTGACCGTTCCATTAACGTTGGCTATGACACTGAAACAGACACAAGACAGGAAAAAGACAAAAATGTGGTTGTAATTTTATTTGTCTAATGTAATGTTTTTTCCATTACAAAGCAACCCATCTAATAGTTTCAATAAATGGCCAATAAATATAAATATATATATATATATATTAAAAAAGGGCCATTTAGTAACAGCCATGTATGCTCACTAAACAGACATTCAAATTGCCTAAAGCTATAACTCGGGCCAGATTTGAATGAATGACACATAATTTTAACCAATCTGTGTCGTAAAGTATATGAATACTGTACGTAACTACAGTAGCACATGGGCAGTGGTGGGAGGTCTAGTTGGGTAGGCTACCTCCCAGCAATGCACATGTGCTACTGTAGTTATTTGAAGCAGACCTCCAATCTATCATTTATCAATTGATTAATTGAACAAACGGATAAGACTATAGATGTTTCTATAGTCTATATCTATATTTCTCCGCCTCACCAGTGTTGGTCGGCAATGAGGGCTCCTGACAGCTGGATGTCATGGAGGGAATCGAACTTGCATTTGCCCACCCTGGTCTGTCCCTCTCTGACCATATAGAGCAGCATCTCAGACAGCTGGGGGTCCTCGTTCAGGTTCACCAGGTTAGGAAGCCTGTTGTCCACCTTGAAGGTCACGCCTGCCCTCTGGGGACGGACAGACGCATGGAATAAAGCAAAAATTAATTCTCCCGAATATTGTATGGCCAAGTCCTAATGTGCGATTTGTGAAACACCAACACTAGCGCCGCAAAATTATGATGTTTTAGTAATATAGTCCATACCCGTGGGGGGGTATGCGCCCCCCCCCCCCCCCCACGCACGCGTCCTGTGCGTGGGTTAAGTATTCCTATACATCCGCTTACCTGCAGCGCCTCAGCCTCCTCTCGCTTGCGAATATCCGCCTGCTCGAGTTTCTCTCTCCACGCCCTGAAAAACAAATTACATTTATTAACAACATACAATTGTGAGATGTTCTACCTGTTAATCAACAAATGATCTAAAGGACTGACCGGTTGGTCTCGGTCATCTGTCTCTCCTGGCTGAGCAGTCTGCTCCTCAGGGCAGAGATCTCCTGCTGGTAGCCTCTCACCCTCTCCGGCTCCACACCCTGGGAGCTCATCTGGGCCGAACGGAGCTTCTCCACCTCGGCCTTCAGGTCTGGATACAGACACACAGTATATGTGTATACATACAGATACACATTTATACAGATACACAGTATGGTATAAACGTACACACACTGCAATGTAACATTCAGGGGTGAAACTACTGACACATATTTTACAATTTCTTAATTATTTTTTGCATGCGTGGATACTAGGAACACCACACACATAACATGAAAGCCAACACCACATGCACACAGACAATAATCCAAAATATTGCCAATATAATACCTCAACCTAAAATATTGTTTCTAAGAAGCTACTATATGAATTGTTAAGTGAAATATTCTAACCAGTCTAACCATGTCTTCTTACCTAACCAACATGAAGTTGTTTCAGTTATTTTACTAACCAACGTTGCTCTCAACTATGATACAAGACCAGATCTACCAGACAGGTACCACAGGAGGAAACTTAAATCCACAACAAGAGCTCCCCCTAGTGCTCAGAACGGCAAACAGGGCAATCTTCTTGTGAAAAATAATACTTGCATGACAGTTAGCTGCCGTGGTGCAGCTGACAGTGCATAAATATGGCCCAGAGGCAAGGTTAGGGCCAAGCCTTAATTGAACTGGGTGGTGAATAAGGTGGTGATGGATGGATGGGTGGACAGGAGGATGGGTGTCAGAGGGAGAGACACACACACACACACACGTTTGCATTACTATACTTGTGAGCACATCAACAGTTTAGGAGAGCAATTTTATCATTTACCATTTTTTGGTTTTGCATTGTTAACTGTAAGCCAAAAGTAAAAATATCCATCTACAACCTCACAACGAGCCACGATGCGACGCATTGTGAGCTTGTAGATTTGATATTTTTTGGTGTGTGACATCATCAAGTATAAAATATTGAAAACCTCACCCCAAACCTCAAATCCTAAAGCCCAACACAAATCCCTAAACCCCAACACAAATCTTTTCCTAAGTGTGACCAAAAAAAAAGCCATTTCTCTCACAGGAAAATAGTCTATTTCTCAAATTCTACTATACTTGTGGAGACATTCGGTCCTCACAAGGATAGTAATACTGTCACAGAGCAAGGAGATGAGGAAAGAGAATGAGTGGTATGCAGACAGCCGCAGCAGAGGGAGTGTAAATAACAGCACAGTGAGTGCACAAAGGAATGAATTTTCACATGTACACAAAATAGTAAACGAATGCACCAGAAACAGAAGGACTGCACGTCAATTAACAATAGGACGCAGTCCACTGAGGGAGGGGGTGCTAATTAAATGAGTCAAAATATATAAGACTGAATATTGTAGAATGAGCCTATATTATCAACATGTTCCATTTCTGCTCTTTTTCCAAGCTTTAATAATAAATTGATTAAATCATCTGAAGTGTTGAATATGAAGTATACCGATAGTAGGTAAGAACATAGTGCGTCTGTCCACCTGTCCACTAGACCAGACGGAGGCTGTTAGGGGTTAAAAGATCCCTGGCTAATAAGCCAAATATGCCTCAATACATTATAATGGCCATCTATAACTAAAATATTTATTTAAAAGGAAAACTTAAATATTTGATGTAGTTCAGAAACTTTTACTCAAGAGGGGCAATGCCCGTCGCAAGTTGCAAAAACAACATTTAAAATATTATTTGATGCTCATATTAACCGTAGGAAGTATTATAGGGATATTTCACTTCAAAAAAACTTTTGGTCATTTTATCGTCTACTCAGGCCTTTGTGACTCACCCTGCCCCCCTAATACGCGAGGGGGCCGTGTTTTTTCAATTACTTTTTTCATTTATTTTAAATATATTTTTTTTAAATTGAAAAAAAAATAAAAAAATAAAATAAATGAAAAAAAATATCGGAAAAACATGGCCCCCTCACGCATTAGGAGGGCAGGGTGAGTCACCAGAACCAAGGACGGGTGTTTGACGAATCTAACATGGTTAAAATAGAGTTTGAAGTTACAATGGGTTTGTATAGGAAGGGGGCGTGTCTGATAAAATGAATATCAAATATATAAATACTGAATCGAGCAACTTAAAAACTGTCTGGGGGGCTCACAAAGGCCTGAGTAGATGATAAAATGACCAAAAGTTTTTTTGAAAGTGAAATATCCCTTTAAGTCATTTTTTATTTTCACATGCAGTCCATAGGGCTGGACCACACATGGACAAATGACATCAACTTGCGACGGGCCCCATCGAGTGAAAAATGTACCATTTCTAAAATAAAATATTTACGGTGTTTTTCATTTTAGTTATAGAGGACAATTATAATGTATATTTGGCTTATTAGCCAGGGATCCTTTTAAGAAGTAGTCTCACGTAATCAAACAATCAGAGGTAGGCTCTGGCAATATCTGAATTCAATGTAAGAGATAAAAATCACACCCTGTGTGAAGTGGGCGGTGTCTTGCTAGCTAATCACAATACTGAATGGAGTCAACCAATCATGTACAAAAAATAAATACATTTATTGAAACACTCTTTATGATGGAAGAAACCATAACTTGGAAAAAATCAATGTTTTTTTTTCAAGTTATGGTTTCTTATATAGGGCTATGCACATGTGTCATGTGACACTGGCCAATCACAGTCCTGAATAGACTGTGATTGGCCAATCACGGTGCATTGTACAAATTGTACAAATAAAATTGTATAAACATTTTACAAATATCCAAACCTCACTTATAGGGGCGGTTTCACCGCCCAAAAAATGGGTGGAAAAACAGATTTAACAGTGATACGATTTGTTTACATTAAGCAGTAGGCGTAGGTTTGTCAGAGTACAGTATGTTTTCACCGCTGTTCTAGCCTCTACATTGAATTTAGATGTCACCAGACGTTTTAGGCAGAGATCACAGACTGTCTGGCTATGCAAACCTAGCGGTTCAGTGTCTTGCTCAGGGACACCTTATACCGGTGAGCTGAGCTCAACACTAGAGATGTGTGTGGCCCCTGTACTGTGGCGTCTCTGACCTCGGATCAGCTTGGCGTTGGTGTCCTCGTTGACCTTGGCGAGGTTGATGATCATGCGGGCCTGCTTGGCGTAGCGCAGCGTGCTCAGGGTCTCCTCCATGTTACTGGCGGCCGGACTCAGCGTGGCGATCATGGTGGTCTTAGAGTTTCCTCCCAGGCTCTCCTTCAGCAACCTGCCACCAGGGACAAACGGCTCAAAGAATTGGTCAAGGAGTCAAGATTAGATATGCCGGTCAATCGTCCAGGACAGAAGATATCTGGTATTTTTTTGAAAATCGGATTGACCAATGCCTGCACTCAAGAAGCAGACTAAAAATGTAACTATTCATACTTAGTTTTTAAAATAGTTAGGCTTACTTAATAAGCAGCATGCAGAATGCAGGTCTACTACAAACGGAAATGCACAATTTTTCAAATATTTTTCTGAGTGTAGTGAATAATAGTGAATAATAGTGTTAAAAAAGATGCTGCCGAGTGCTACTGTGTGCACAAGTTTACAAATTTTCGCTCTCAGAAACAAGGGGATGCTGCTTTTAAGTACCCAGAATCTTTATTCATATTATTACATTTTTTGTTTCCCTCTTCTTCTCGGGCAAGTGCCTCTGAGACCTTAGTGTCAACCCCTGCACACTCCATGTTCGTTCCAACAGCTTGACTATTTTCAACACAATTACCCCAAGGGGGTAGAGTGGCAATATTTCATCTCAAAATGTTGGGATAAGTGCAACTATCCATCCATCCATCCATCTTCAACCGCTTATCCGGAGTCGGGTCGCGGGGGCAACAGTTCCAGCAGAGAGCTCCAGACTTTCCTCTCCTGAGCAACATTAGCAACTTCCTCCTGGGGGATTCCGAGGCGTTCCCAGGCCAGTGTGGAGATGTAATCTGCCCATCTGGTCCTTGGTCTGCCCCGGGGTCTCCTCCCAGTGGGACGTGCAGCGAGGACCTCCCTAGGGAGACGCTCGGGAGGCATCCGTACTAGATGCCCGAACCACCTAAGCTGGCTCCTTTCCAAGCGAAGGAGCAGCGACTCTACTCCGAGTCTCTCCCGGGTGACCGAACTTCTCACCCTATCTCTAAGGGAGATGCCAGCCACCCGTCTGAGAAAACTCATTTCGGCCGCTTGTACCCGCGACCTTGTTCTTTCGGTCATGACCCACACTTCATGACCATAGGTTAGAGTAGGAACGAAGATTGCTCGGAAGACCGAGAGCTTTGCCTTCTGGCTCAGCTCTCTTTTCGTCACCACAGTGCGGTACAGCGACTGCAATACCGCTCCTGCTGCTCCGATTCTCCGGCTGATCTCCTGCTCAGTCCTCCCCTCACTCGTGAACAAGACCCCGAGATACTTAAACTCCTTCACCTGGGGCAAAGCCTCATTCCCTACCCGGACTGCACAATCCACCGGTTTCCTGCTGAGAACCATGGCCTCAGATTTGGAGATGCTGATTTTCATCCCAGCCGACGCACACTCGACTGCGAACCGATCCAGTGAGAGCTGAAGGTCCCGGACCGATGGTGCCATCAGGACCACATCATCCGCAAAAAGCAGTGACGCAACCCTTAGTTCACCGATCCGTATACCCTCTCCGCCACGACTTCGCCTCGAGATCCTGTCCATGAATATCACAAACAGGATAGGTGACAAGGCGCAGCCCTGTCTGAGACCAACCCCCACTGGAAAAGAATCCGACTTACTGCCGAGCACACGGACACAGCTCTCGCTTTGGGCGTACAGAGATTGGATGGCCCTCAACAAGGTCCCCCTCACCCCATATTCCCGCAGCACCTCCCACAGAAACTCCCGGGGGACCCGGTCATATGCCTTCTCCAAATCCACAAAACACATGTAGACCGGATATGCATACTCCCAGGCCCTCTCCAGGATCCCTGCCAGAGTAAAGAGTTGGTCAGTTGTTCCACGACCAGGACGGAAACCACATTGCTCCTCTTGAATCTGAGGTTCGACTATCGGCCGGACCCTCCTTTCCAGTACATAGTATCATAAAATGCCCCTTCAGGTATTTAATATGTTGCAATAACATACATTAAAATCTACAGGAGTTTCTAGTCGTTTTGCATAATGTAATAATGAATGAGTAGAATATCTCACCATGTGAGGACAGAGTCTCTGTATGGGATGAAGCACTTCTTCTTGGTCAGGGCCTGTTCTGATAGGGCGTAGATCACCTTCCCCAGGGTCAGCAGAGACTTGTTGATGCTGGAACCTTCCTGTAGCCAATATAGTAGAGCTTAGGGCTGGGCAATTAACAGATTTTTTTATATATATAAAAAATAATTATATATGCATTTAGCACCTCTAAACCGCTTAATGTAGGTTAAACAAATAATCAAGATTTGTTTTATGTGTTTATTAAAACTAGATCTTTTATAATCAACTGATTCAACTAGTCTGTATAATACAGAGCTTAATAGTTAGTCAATGGTGGCATGTGAAAATAAGTGATCTACAAGTTCACAACCGCTGTGAGCTTGTAGAGCGGCTATTTTTTACCATTTATTTTATAGTCGGTCACTATTCAATCAAGGCAAAAGTGTGATACTGATTTGAAGTCATATCGCCCAGCCCTAGCAGAGCTTATTGTCCTTATTGCCTGCCAGAATTATTTCAGATTTTTTGCAGTTTTATGCCAGAGATTTTTCATTGAGAAAAAAAAAGTACTCAGGAGCCGAGATACAGAATGTTTAAGTTAACAAGGAAGTGGATAGGAGTCTAGATCTTCGAAAAATCATATCTTCTCGGTCTTTGGGTCAAATTTTAATTTTTCTTTTTTTTTGAAAGATCAAGTTAACTTGATCTTGGCAATCAAGTGATGGATTTGAAAGATCAAGTTAACTTGCTCTTGGCAATCAATGTGTTAACAGCTCCCCAGAGTTAGCAGAATCCAACTCTCATCTCGTCTCTCCTCTGTCGGTCCTAGGTTTCCTCTCTCAACTAAATAAAGCATCAAATGCCAAAAATATCATCTTTCGGGGAGGAAAAAAAATTACATTTGTTTTTTAATTAAACTTCTGGAAATACTTCTGATCTCAAAATGTCTTCATATTAATATCAGCACCATACTAAAATGTATAATACCGGTATAGTGTTGTACAGTGTAGATTAGCATAGGAAGGACAGCAGGTAATACAGGTTAGCATTAGGTCTTCAAGATAGATGAGATTACTTCAACTTTGCCGTCGCACCACAAGTTCATGTGTAAAAGAGTGGGTTGAAATGTTGTACAGTAGAAGTGTGTATAATGTTACCCTGAGGCGGTCTCCACTGGTCTGTGCAGTGTTACAACGTTCACTGCCCGCTAGATCCACCAGGTTGATCCTACTGGTGATCCTGTGTTCATGCTCTTCTCCCTCTACAAACTCCGTCTGCGTACACACACACCCCCACACAAATGATAAGAAAAATAAAATCTCATGACTGAAAATGTTTGTATGACAAAGTCCTAATTTGTGAAACAGAGTGAAAGGAGCCCCCCCACACACACGTCGATTTCTGAACAACAAAACAATCTGTAAAATTATGATGCTTTAGTAATATCGTCCCTGCTGTTATACTGCCAACCAGGTGAAGAAATCGAAATAAAAAATATGAAATATCAAAGACCATTAGAATTTTATGGAAGATGCTGCTGAACATTTGACCACTTCAAAAGCTCCAATCTTAAAATAATAACCGAAAATAGCCCATCTACAAGCCAGGCGCATTGAGAACTTGTAGATAAGCTATTTTCGCTGTGCAACATGCTTCCATAGAAGACATGCTGACCTTTATGGAATCCAAATGACTGAAATCAGTTTTGGCGACTGAGAACTTTAAGCCATGCACACACACAAAATGGAATCCTGTGACCAAGTCAGTTATGCTGATTAATGGTCAAATAAAGCAAAGTATTCATCCTTAGTGGGTCAGGAGGAAACCTAGCAAAACGCACACGAAATGCATGTGACTGTAATAAGAAACTGATGATGAGCTTTTCAGCCTAGTCCCAACACCGTTGATGGGTTAGTTTTCTTATGTGCGAGTCATTTGTTAACCACTTTCAACCCAACTTGGGCATCTTCTGCAAGAGTTTTCAAACCACCTCCAGGAAATCCTCACGTCACGATGCAACAGAAATAGGGCTTAAGTGATTAACATCATTCATCACTGTAATGCACTTTAGCGAGTTGTTTGACCATGAAGTTCAGATACATTTAACAGACCTTTGGTATTAGTAGAAGAATATATGCATTATAACAGTCTGACTGATGGTACAATGTCACTTTTTTATTTTACCAGTAAACTGGATCAGTCAAATCATGGCTGCCAAAATATTTCACAACATGTCCCATCACGAAGCTTAGAGAGCCATCTGCTATTTTAGAAAAATTCTGCCTATATTGACATTCCCAATTATAGGGCCAGCAGGTAAAAAGTGGATAGACACTGGTAAACAGGTGGCAAAGGTTTCAAAACCTGATTACAGTAGAGCGGGTACCTTGGTCTGGGTCATCACCAGGGTGAAGACAGAGTGAGATCTGGAACTCTTGTCGTTCATGCATGTAGCAGCGGTGGCCCTCTGCTTGTTTCCCAGCTCCAGCCAACCCTGAGATAAGAACAGGTGTTACAATGTGTCTGGACTGAACTAATCACTTAAGGTGGCACCACTTAAAAAGGTCAGGTGGTCTATAATGCATTATATTCGCATTTATAATGTGCTAATATAAGGCTTCATAACACTCGTTATAATTTGTTAGGCATGATTATAAAAATGTATAACAAGGTATATGAAGTACTATAAGTAAATGATTATAAGTGCTGGTCATAATGCATTATAAGCTCAGTGGAACAGCACATTTATAACTACCATACATACATAGTCATGTTGCATTCACACTGGCAGATACAGGCTACCATTCTTCTTTGCATCTTTTGTATCTGCCAGTGTGAACGTAGCATTAGACCCGGCCAAAAAAAGTACACGCTGTTAATCAACAGCAGGTTTAACGTACCTGAATTTCTCTGTAAGAGCTCACCACATTACTGTTGAGGAACAAAAAAACGACAAGTAAGCATTTCTGCAGATGACCACAGAAAAGGTTCTACAAAGGGAAATTCTGAAGATGCATATGAATGGTTTCTTACGCAGACAGTTCAGCCACGTAGGGTCCATGGATGGGATGTTCCCTCACCCTCAACTAGAAGACAAAAAGCAAAGAGGTTTTAAGATATTGTTATAAAAATAAGCCTGCATTTAATGCTTCTTTTCTTCCATTAAAATAAAAAATAATTAAATACAATATAAACTATATTGGTGGCATTATGAGTTCTTCTCACAGAGCCTGTGTTTAAGTTTCTCTCTGACATTTTCAGTAAATTATATCTAACACCAGGGAAGTTGACCAATCAAATACTGTTTGGGCTGCAGTGAAGGAAGTCACATTACTAACTCACAAACTCTACTGTAGTTCTACCAGCAGGTCACTGGGTGGCAGTAGTAAACCAGGCTGCTACAGCAATACAGAGAACATTGGTAAGTGTTGTGGATGTTATGACTAAAGCCTGATTTATACGGTGTCACTTGCCGAAAACAGCCAGTCGTCAAGCTTGTAGATCTACTATTCTCAGCGAGTGATGGTGTATAAATAAGCATAATGAATGGAAATAAATTAGAATATTGTTTAAGTGAGTCTTTAATGAACTAGGAGGGAAATTGTACGGTTCTGTCCACTTGTGTTTGTGACCCCCCCCCCCCCCCCCAGTCATAACCAAAAGGTATCAAAATGTGGCTGGTGGATAGGTGATGTTCTACAACACTTACAGGCATCCTCTTCTGGCTGTGCTCATCCCTGGCCACCAGCAGGTCGTGGATCTTCTCGTTGTAGGCCTCAAAGTAGCTCATCTCCAGATGGCATGCCGCCTGGAAGGAACAAACACAAACAAGCTCTTTGAAAGATACTGAGTGGAAAAAAAAGCATTTTCCTAATACAAATTTCCCGACCTAATGCTGCAAGCCTCATTTTAATGCCCAAGACATTTTAACCAATCTAAATGGTAGAGTATGTTTACACAATCTTACTAGCAAATCTGCAGTAGTCTTCCTGCAGATTTGGGGTGGTCTTCCTATTCTTCTATAGAGAAATTAGACCCTGGTGTCTGGCAGGACATCTACTGGTTGACAAGTCAAATTGCCGGAAGCTCCCAAGAACATAATCGCCTCTGGCTAAGCAGGGATTCTTTCATGGTAGACTGGATATAAATTTGTGTCCGGGAAGCTCAGTCGGTAGAGCTCTCGCCTTTGAACCACAAGGTCATGGGTTCGAATCCCGGGCATCGCTAACTCAGCGTATGAGTAGCACGGCTTGGGTGCGGCAAGTACTATGAGTTGATGGTAGGTCTGGCACTCCACCTCAGCAAGCCATCTCCCAGAGGTCTAGCACATTGTAATGGTGACAAACTCCCGCGTTATCGGCAGATACCGACAATAAGCCTCTCCCAACCTACTTATGGGTTCGAATCCAAGATAGATGTAAAGGATATGGAGGTTTAGAGAGAAACTTAATTGGACTAACAATTTGGACAGTCGGGAGCTAAAACCAACCAACCAAGTTTCTTCCAGTTAAAACAGTTTTGTTGTTTTTGGACGGCCAAGACCTGTGTAAGGTTAAGAACCACTGGAATCATAGCTGGTGCTAATGTTTTTGTCCCCCCCCCCCCACATCTCTGACATCCTCGACCGTCATGTCCCCTCCCGCTCCCTCAAGTCTGGTGATGCCAACCACCTGGTGGTTTCCAAGACCAAGCACCGAACCTGAGGAGATATTATCATCATTATGATTGTGCAAAATGTCCTGGTACCTCAGGGTTTTGTATGGCAGACAGTCTGGAGAAGAGCTCTTCACAGAACCTGGGGATGACACCTGCCTGCTCTCCGAAGCCCATCATACTGCAGGAGACAGCAAAACAAAGATGACGCGTTATCAATGAACAGTGTCCTTCCAAAATATGATGCTCATTGTTCACAACGGAAAAGAGTGACCGTAGGAGAAAGTACACTTGATAAGGAAAATGTTATCATATTAATTGACCACCTGGATAACAAGTCAGAAGTTATTTAATCATAAGTGAATCATGCATTTACACAGATACGTGTAAATGCAGTACCAGTAATCTCTGGTGTTTCTTTCAGTCATATCTGAATAAATGATTTTCTCTCATTTTGATCAAAATGGGCAGATTAGAGTCAGGTGCCATTGATTTCTTCTCTCGCTTAAAAAAAACAAAAAAGTCAAGGTCAATAGTCACAGTGCAAGGTTGTTTAGGCCTATGCAGTACATACATGGCACATGATGCAGGCATGTTATCTGTCAGAATTCTTCTAGTTAAACTAATGCATCCATTGCCTGGAATGCAGTTTCCCGTCTTTAAACTGAGTGAGTGTGCAGGTACGTACGTGTAGGACTTGCCGGAGCCGGTTTGCCCGTAGGCAAACAGGCAGGTGTTGAACCCTTCAAAGGCTCTCTCCAGCAGAGGCCTGGCCAGAGTCTCATATACCATCTGTTGGCTGGCAAACCTAGAGTCACTCTCATCCACAGAGCAGAAGGAGAAGTCGTATAGAAAGGAGTGACTCTGTTTGGAGACGGGGTGCTGGATGACCGTCTCCTGGTTGTTCATGAAGACAACCTGCACAGCCTTCTCTTTCTTCTCCCTAAAATGTACAAAAGTGCACAATTTGTCATGTATCCAGTATACTTGAAGCTGCATAATATTATGGTAATTATAGTGTATCCTAACTTTAGCTAAATCTTTTTGCACCAAATCTCTTACATAATATTCTAGCAATCCACAAAACTCTCCTGGAAATATAACTTGATTTATTGTCTCTCCTCACCGTTGCTGCTGGAGAGACTTTTCCTCTACTAGCATTCCACATTTCAGCATTGCATTTGACTAAATTTGCCATTTCCAATTGCTACTGTAACTGTATATTATAGTATCCAAATCATACAACCTAAAAGGAATAAAACACAAATAATTGAGGTAAACATTACATTACAAACCTAGTGCTGAACGGACGGAGGCGGACTGCTACAGTCACTGCACTGTTCTCCATGTTCAGGGAGACCTGCTGCCCCAAGACCTCATAGGGTCGCACCAGGGGCTCGACACTGACAGGGGTCGGCACTGAGGCTGGGGCAGCCGGCACTGAGGCTGGGGCAGCCGGCACTGAGGCTGGGGCAGCCGGCACTGAGGCGCTAGCGGCTGATGAGGTGGCAGCGTGGCATGACTTTTGAATACCTGCAGACAGACAGTAGTGGTGGGAAGTAACTAAGTACATTTACTCAAGTAATGCAGTACATTTTTAGGAGCTTTTACTTGTCAATTTCCCATTACTTGTAGTCCACTACAAGATTTGTAAACTTTAGTTACTCGTTACTGTAGATTTAGATTCATAATACAAAACATACATTAACCACTTATGACTCATTTTATAATTGGTCTGAAAATAGACTATCACAATGCGTTGTGAGCTGGTAGATCTGTAATTTTTAAAAGGATTGACTACTTTACTCAAGTAACATTTTGAATACAGGTCTTTTACATGGTGGCATTGCAAATTTTACTTAAGAAATCAGACTAGTACTTCTTCCACCACTGACCTGCAGAGATCTTCGTCCTTGGTGTTGGAGTGGGCTTGGCATCTTCTGCAGGTTGCGTCCGCATCATCTTCGGTCCCTCCGAGCTTGCAGACTTGACTGCCACCACCTTTGGGACTTCTTTCCTCGACAGCTTCTCAAACAGGTCCTTCTTTGCCGAGATCTTCTCAAACGAGGTCTTCCTGTTAGGCGTTACGAAGGTTTTGACTTTGTCCTTGTTTGCAGGGACCACAAGGGACCTACTATTGGTCGAAGAGGGTGTCCTGCTCTCTGGCACCTCCACACCTTTACCTGGCATGTTTACCGGAGCAGTGAACTGATGCGCTTTCCCCCTGGAGGTTGATGAGTCTCTCAAACTAGCGGAGCGGAACAAACATTTGGACCATTGAGGGTCAGTGGTACCATTGACCCGCCGCTGTCCCTGTGCACCCTTACTGTTATCACTTCCTACGGTTCTATCGACCGAACCGGTTCTGCGCTGTAAAGTCAGCCTTTTCTCAGGTGCCGGGGTGGTGGTGGTGTTTTGGATGGTGGAGGTGGTGGTGTTTTCGCTCATCGTTTTGTCAACTCCAGTTTTTCTCTTTTGCAGCGTCAGTCGACCACGGGTTCGGGTGGCACTGCCGCTGCTCTGCTGTACACCGCTCTTTGATGGGGTTGGGATATCATAGGTCCGGTTTATCGGCTTGCTCTTATCCACTGACGATCTGCTGTCGTCCGATGAGGAGTCTGTTGACCTTGTGTCATTTTTGCTCGTCCCGGATGCTTTTTGAGCGGTCTGATGCTCTCTGGCAGCAGTCTTAGAAGTTGTTGCCGTGCCCATGAGGTGGTCATAATAGGCCGTATGCTTCCTCGCTGGCGACGAAAATAATGACATGGCTGGCTGCTAAGATACTACGTACGGTATTCAACTAAAAAGAAAATCCTCAGTCATACAGAGACTCAAGGGCTGAGAAGAAGATTTCCCTGCAAACATTAAAGACAATAGCAGTTTAGACATTTAGCAGATGCACTCATCGACAGACAAGATCAGAGTTAAGTGTTAAGAGTTTGGAAGCACTCGTTTTCAAACAACGCAACGTCCTGCTGCATTATGTGCAATTTCGAACTCACTTTTGAAGCACAGAATTTATTGACAGAAAGTAGCTCATAACATGTCTATGGTGGATGTGTATGAAACAAAGACTTGACAGATACAAAGAGATACAAGCTTTCCATACAGCTGCAATCTTGGTGAGTTTAATGTCACTTGTACAGTACATTTACTCAAGTACTGTACTTAAGTACAAGTATGAGGTATTTTTACTTTAATGGAGTCTTTCCAATGAAACACTTAATACTCTACTACAGAGGAAACTATTGTACTTTTACACTACTAAAATTTGAAAACTTTAAAAAAAACTAGTTACCAGTTACTTTGTAGATTTAGTTTACTAAACATACATGAACCACCTACACACTTTGGCTATTTGAAAATAGATGATCTACAAGCTCACAAAGAGTCGAGCATCGTGAGCTTGCAGATCTGCCTTTTTCAAAAGATTTTTATAAAATTTGAAAACTTGAGGCACATTCTGCATAATGAGTACTACATAATGAGTACTTAAGTATATTTTGATGCCAATACTTTTGCACTTTTACTCAAGTAAATTCTGAATACCAGACTTTTTCTTTTAACAGCATTTCTACATCGTGGGGTGACTCCTAACGCTATGGACCAGTCTGAGCTATGTCTTAAACAAACGACAGACTAAATAGTCACATAAAGAGTGTAAAGCAAGGGGAATAAAGTACTAGAAAGTAACAAGGATGCCAGCCTGGTAAACGTCAAGCCTTGCTGTATCTGATGCTAACCAAACAAACTTAGCATTTGTTGTGAACAAGCACAAAGCAGTTGGCTATCTAAAAATAATGTCAACAAGTCAACCTGAACCAACATACTAGTATCTATCCGATACGAATACCTACCGTTACCTAACATTATGTTACTGCTTTAAAAACTGTTACCATCATATTAACACACCACAACTGTTATCTGTTGTCCATTATTATCATAATCACCCTGCAGTGATAAGGCCTGCCTTCCACAACGGACGGAACTAGCCATGGAGCACACGGCGGTCCGGCGTCATGGATGAATTTCAACCTGGTGTTTGCACGGTCTACCTTTTGGGCCCGCACATCTACATAAACGTTCAGAATTCAAATATTAAGTGCTTACCCCATGGCCACGGATGTTACAATTGTGTTCGGGCCCTCAAAACTACACGTTTCTTCCGTATTGTTCAATAAAAAGCATTTTAATCCGATTGGTGGCAATTTTCTCATAGAGTTACAGTGTAGCAGAGTGCAGCACACCGCCAACCGATAGGGTCGCGTAGTTGAAAGCATATGGAGAAAATAGCCACAGATCGGATTAAAATGCTTTTTATTGAACAATACGGAAAATACGGGTACATCTGAGGGCCAGAACATAATTGTAACATCCGTGGGCATGGGGTGAGCACTTTATAGTTTAAATCTGAACGTTTATGTAGATGTACAGGCGAAAATGGAGAAAGTGTAAAAACCAGGTTAAAGTTCATCCATGACTGAGATAATATATGACAGTTATGTTGTTTCAGGGCTAGGACGGAACAAAAGTTATTTTCAAACAAACAAACACGGCAACTATAACTGCAACTCGGCTCAGTAACTAAACACACGTTAAAGGGAACTTTAATCTGTTTCCCAATTCCCATTAAAAGCAAAGCCGCAACACCAGATGAAAACTATTTCTGTTGCAATGTTTACCTTTCTTTCATTCAGCCTGTTGTTTTCTCTGGTCTTGAATCTCTTCCGCTTCACCCGCTTCAATTCAAACAGTAAGTGTTGTCACGTGATCAAAGGCAACGTCCCGGTTGGCTGAATTTTGCTTCTATTTATGGCGGATCCAGAGGGCGGATCTAAACCAGTGTTGCCAAATTTTGTGAAAGAAATAAGCAACCAGGTCTAGGAAAACAAGCCCAAATAGCACTCAAACCAGTGGTTCTCAAACATTTTCATGTCATGGACACCCACGGGCCACGTTAATATGTATTTGTCCCTAACTAACCCCCATCTGATAATGTTTTGTGCCAGGGACTGTGAGCCCCTACCAGATTTGTGTTGTTAGTTAGAATGTTTCAAATATATATATATATATATATATATATATATATATATATATATATATATATATATATATATATATATATATATATATATATATATATATAAAAAATATATTGATATTTCAAGATGTTTTGTAAATAGCTGAATATGAATTGAATACATAGAGGACCACAATGGGAACAAGCCCTTGGGGCTTTTTGTGTTATCCCTTTAGCGCCATTGTATAATTGTACCACTGTACTATTTGCAAAGTAAAGTGCTAAGAAAGTATTCAATCAATCAATCAATCAATCAAAAAAAAGTATACTGTTAGACAAAGTATTTTAAATGTAACTGTGATTTGCAGGTATATAGGACAGCCAGTAGGTGACAGCACTCTCGTAGTTATCTTGTAAAGTATTCAATCAAAGGTACTCAACTCAGTGTATTACTACATTGTGGTATTGATACTTTTACTTAAAGGACGACTTTACCCATTTTCAACATATCTTCATATAATTGGTCCTCACTAATGCTCATTATATTATATTATATCTTATCTTCATATAATTGGTCCTCACTAATGCTCATTATAATATAATATTATATATCTTCATATAAATGGTCCTCACTAATGCCCATTATAATATTATATTATATGCTGTGAAACAAGTCTATAAATGAAGCTATCTGATCTATGAAAAAGTTATTTTGTATTTTATTTGTATACAACATGTTGTGGGGGGTCCATGCTTCTCTCTCTCAGCTAAGGGGTCCTTGGGCTGAAAAACATTGAAGACCCCTGATCTAAAACATCATTACAACAGATAGAGAATGTAGAAACCATGACTCCCATTAGTTAGCATTCAATCAGAGTATTGGCACAGCAGAATACATGAACCCAATTCAACCATTTTTATTCAATCTCTCTTATACTAAATTGTATTGCCTCAGCTTTTATAGGTTTATTGTGATTTAATGAGTTTTATACTTTGGTGGTGCTTTCATGGGTTATGATTTTGTATGGTTATCATGGCTTTAGTTTGGTCATCTGTGTGTTGATAGGAAAGTACTTTGGGCCAACTGCTGTTATATATAAATGTACTATACATATAAATATAGCTGACTTCACAAGAAATGTCACATTTTGACAATTTATTAATAAAAACCAAATCAAAACACAAAATAAACATTTACATAATCTTTAACATTTTCATGCCAAAGACCCTGAAAGTAAGATTTTTTGGGGACCCCATAAGAGAACATTTGTCAAGATTTGTCAACCTCATTCCAAAATAGACAATCTTCAAGCTCACGACACATTGTGAGCTTGTAGATCTGCTATTTTTGAATAGCCAAAAAATGTAACCAGGCTTAAGTTTAACAACTTGAACACTAGCTTCCCTATTCTGTGGGGAACATCTCACCCAAAATACCAAATCTATAAGCTTCCAACAAGTGAGATTGAAGATATTATCTCTCGCTATTTTTGCAAAGAGATTTGTTGTAGAGGAGAAAAAAAGAGCGGACCAAGTACAGAGCCGACCCCAATCACCTAAGTATTAATTTACAAATTATTAAATAAGTATTAACTCTCTCAGTGCCACGCCCCGAGATATCCCGAGTTTTTCCCGAGTACCCTCCGTGCCAGCACGAGAAATCCCGAGTTTTAACTTTTGACTGTGGTCGCGCTATTCTGTTTATTTTTCATGATCACTTTCGCTTCCTGACTCCTTCAGACTCATTGGGTTCCGGTTTCATGACGCAGATTCCGTTTCCGGTTCTCATTTTTTTCCCGCGGTAATTTTTGGCCAGAATAGGGAAAGTCACGGTTTTACACACGGTATAAAAAACTAACGGAGAGGTCCACGTCTACTCTCTTTGGTCTGGGTGACGATCAGTCATCGTAGTCGTGTATCGCATCGTAATTTAGCCCGATCAACGATTGTCGAAAATGTCAACATCCGGTTATGACCGGATGTGACGTGAGCCTGTTTGGGAGGGGGCGAGTGAGCCAGCGAGGTCATCAATGTGTCGATTTGTTGCTCTCTACTGGTAGAACTGTATTATGGGTTTAAAAACCCAATCAGATTATTTATTTGAATTAAAAATTAAAAAATTAAAAAACAAATTTCTGGCACTGGGGGAGTACTTTATGAAAATACTCTTGGCACTGAGAGAGTTAATACAACATCACAATCATTTTAACCACTTTATCCATTTATACGCTATGAAAAAAAAGGCAGATCTACAATCTCGAGCTTGTACATCTGCTATTTTTGAATAACTCAAGGCTGAGCCAACTCAGCCTTGAGTTACTGTATGACTGAGGATTTTCTTCTTAATTAGTATTTTAGCAGCCATGTCATTATTTTCGTTACCAGTGAGGAAGCATCCAGCCTATTATGACCACCTCATGGGCATGGCAACAACTTCTAGGACTGCTACCAGAGAGCATCAGACCGCTCAAAAAGCAACAGGGACGAGCAAAAATGACACGAGGTCAACAGACTCCTCATCGGACGACAGCAGATCATCAGTCAATAAAAGCAAGCAGATAAACAGGACCTATGATATACCAGCGCCGTCAAAGAGCGGTGGACAGCAGAGCAGTGGCAGTGCCACGCCTGCCCAACAACGCAGTGCCACCCTACCCATGTTCGACTGACGCTGCAAAAGAGAAAAACTGGAGCTGACAAAACGATGAGCGAAAATCCCCAAAACACCACCACCACCCAAAACACCACAACCCCCCCTGCGCAGAACCAGGTCGGTCATGGGCATGGCAACAACTTCTAGGACTGCTGCCAGAGAGCATCAGACAGCTCAAAAAGCAACAGGGGCAAGCAAAAATGACACGACCATGACAAATGTTTGGAAAATTTGAATAATTTAAATTTTTTGTTAACATAAATCTTCTGGGGGTCCCGGGCACAAAACTATTTTCAGATGGGGATCGGCGGCCAAAAACACATCAATTTGGGGGTCCTTGACATGAAAAAGTTTGAGAACCACTTATATAAAATAACAGTCAACGTGATGGTTATTTCTTGCGGCGGTCGTGTTTCCTGATGATGTCTATGAGGTTGTTCTGGGTGACCAAGGGGTCGTCGGCCCGTGGTTTGGACTTCTGTTTCTCCCTCTTCTGCTGCTCGTGGAGGTGCGGCGAGTTGAGGAGCTGTGGGGGCAAGATGGAGCCCGTAGGCTTTACTCTATTCACTACATCCAGGAACAGACGCTTGTTGTTGCTGTTGAGGAAGGTGATGGCCGTACCCCTATGGCCCAGACGACCTGCTCTCCCCATCTGGAAGCAAGAGGAGAAAGGGGGCACAACAAGTTAGTAGAGCAGTGGTTCTCAATTTTTTTTATTTCAAGGTCCCCCATAACTCTCAGAGTTACACACCTGTAAAGGTCAATTTGGGAACCCCCTCAAGGGGTCCTTGGACCCCGCTTTGAGAACCACTGTCGCAGAGCAAACAGCTAAAAGCTCAACTTTAAAGCCCTATACCTGTATACTTTATTATATTACAAATTACATTAATATCCTATCTAAAAGCCATTGTAAATTGAAATGAAGCTATTTTTGAGCATTTGGGCATTTATTTTAAATATATTTGTTTGAAAATGTTCACCTACACTGACATGCCCAAAATAGGGATGCCAGGTTGAAAGTGGTAAATCTAGAAAATAATAGGACCCCATAGTTTATTGCATTGTCATGGTGTACAGCCGTGGGTATGTTCATAATAAAGTCATGGGATGCAACTTACAGTAGGTCATGTATGCGTGAGTGTGTGTGCATGTACTATACTGTACCCTACCCTCCCAGACTCCCAACCCCAAGCCAAGAGAAACAGGGCTCTCCTGAAAGCCATGGTGTAATTTGAACACTGGCTTTGCAACTCAATATTTGTCAATATACAGTATGTCCCTGTGGCAATGTCAACATACAGTATGCTCCATGCTAATTGTACTTGGTCACTGAAGAGATTCTATATATATATATATATATATATATATATATATATATATATATATATATATATATATGTTTTAGTTTTTACAACAGTCACTGCTGCTGACTAAAACAAGAGTTAATATTGCATAGTGGTTCCCAAACAGTGTGTCGTAAGAGTCCAGGTATGCATTGTGATTATGTGACAACCACACATTAATATTGCAGTATACAACTATACAAAAAAGCTATTCATTATTTTTCAGTTTACTAAAAGTAAAGTACTTAGTGTACACACTAATTTCCCCTACATAGAGGCAAATTCTATACCCTAAACATATATATTCTAAACCTTTTATTTGGCATTAGTAAATACAAATAAACCTTTACAGAGTGATAACACATGTTATAGCCTGGATATAAATACAGGTGTGCCTTGAGATTTTGACTTGCCCTTTGGTGTGCAAAAAGGTTGACGCCAGTCTATAGAGGTAGAACCTACCTGGTGAACGTATTCATCCATACTGGAAGGCATGTCGAAGTTGACCACCAGTTTAACATTGACCAGGTCCAGTCCTCTGCCCAGCACCCCTGTGCTGACCACCACCTCAAAGTCCCCCTCTAGAAGACCCTGAGCACACAAGCACAACAAGAAACCAAATGTTCAGACCACTAAATGGTTTGTAGAAATTAACAATGACATTTCTACATTGCACAAAGCTGCCATGTGCATCTTTTGCACTGGTGGTGCACCTATACTATTTGTACAAAAATAAATAGAAAGTACTTAAATTATACCATAAATGACTTAGGAGTACTTTAATTGATATTTACAACATCTACCAGACTGGTGAGTCATTGGACAAAACATGGCCCTCACAACAAAAGGTCAAATTCCTACTGGGATCATCTATGCGAGAAAAATATGTTTTTCCCTTGTATGCCTTGAAAGTACAGTACTGTGTAAGGTGTTTGAGAATAAATAATTTACCATGAGGCATCCTATGTTTGCTTAATTATTCTAAAGACAATTGTGGGAGAGAGAAAACTGTACACAAGTTGTATTAAATACTATTGAAATGTTCTTTAACCACTTAAGCCCTATATGCAGTATGTCATTGTAAGACAAAGAAAGAAATAGCCGATGTACAGTACAAGCTCGCTCACAATGGAAATTGTTGAAAATCTACCGAGAATTGGGATGCCAAGTTTAATGTGGTTAAGCCTTAAAACGATCTAATGGTAGCCTGGCTGTACTTGAGCCATGTTCCTGTCCTGGCTGTCTTGTTGTTTAACTGTCCGTGTCATGGCTGCCGGTGGCCTCACCTTGAGGATGCGGTTACGTTCCCACTGACTCTTGTCAGAGTGGATGGCCACGACGTTGAGCTCCATCACCTTGGTGACGGCCTCGCACAGCAAGTCTGCCCCCAGCTTACAGTCCACAAACACCACCACCGGAGGCTGGTACAACTTCCTGTCCTGAAAGGTCAGAAGGCGAAAAACACACGTCTGAAGACACATTCTCACCCAGGTATTCATGTGAGTGTGTGGTTAGCACACACACTTTATGATGAGCCATTGAGGCACCACAGGGAATTCTTTAAAGCAGTGGTTCTCAACCTTTTTCTGGATCAGGGCCCACTTGAAAATCTTGAAAGCGTTCGCGGTCCACCCATCTGACCACTTAACTGTTAAGTGGTCAAATGGTTGGGCCACGTGCATTTTCATTTTATGCATATTATCGGTATCAGAATGAAAAGCAATTCTTCTTTTAGAAGAAGAACAAAATACCACGACATTCAATTTCTATTATTATTCTAATTTGTTTGTAATTGTTTTGCCAATTATTTGGGGGCCCACTTGCAATATCCTCACGGTCAGTGGGCCCACTGCTTTAAAATAGTGGGTAGGGAGTGGGACCCCCAGGGGGATCCCCACATGATTTTGGGGGGGTCCCTAGATGACAATTTAAGTTTTTTTAAGACATTTTTAATACCAAAAACTATATTAATAAATAAGAAAAAGAAAAAGAAAAACATTGGTCAACAAACTATACTATAAAAACTGGTAAAACATTGGCCAAATTGTCAAATAATATAAGAAAGAGGCAACATTTTTGAAAATAGCCGATCTACAAGGTGACTTGTGAGCTTGTAGATCTGCTATTTTCACAATATTTATCTGTGGAACAGAGTCAAACAAAATGCCTCAACTACTACAATTCCAAGTGCTTGCCAGGGTGGGGGGTCCCCAGTTCAAATATGATTATTTTGGGGGGTCGCGGACTGAAAAGGGAGTTTTCTATAATCCAGGAGCCACCTCTGTGTCTCATTAGTTGTTGCTATACATGTAGCGACAAAACTTTGCTCTTTTTTTTGTTGTTGTAAGAATTTGAACGTTTTCAGAAAACTTAGGTTAAGAAGGTGTTTTTAGAATCGACCTCAGGTCTAAATGGGTTAAAGGACCATACCAGTGGTCAGGAATGTTCAGACCATTGACTCTGACTGACGGTATACTTGACTTATACCGCCAATCATTTTCCACAGCATATTGTGGTTTGTTAGATTTTGGAGCAAGCCACTGCATGCATTGCATTTATTTCAGTACAGTATTAAACTTGCACATTGCTTGACACAGATGATATACAGTAATACAATTAACTTGACTTAACTGAATATATTTATGTCAGTTATTATGTTAGTGCTGCGTTTCGATCCTTTTTAAAGCGTGTAATGATCTGAAAAGTCTAGCCAAATATGGCCCCAGGTGAAAAGATCGATTTCCAAATTAAATGAACTCCATGACTTTTCTAACCACACAATGAATTTTAGCCAACAGTGACCCAATTATTCAATTATGTCTAGTAACATTTGAATGACTATGGAGACATTTTAAACAAACACAAACCCCCCAAAAAGGCCTTTAATGAAAAGATGGTCTACAATAAGTTCACTGTACCGTATGTGATGTATGGATATATGTCCTTAAACATTTCTCTACACTGACCTGGTTGAGAGGTCTGCATGTTTTGTCTATGCTTCAGAATCAGACTTGCACCCTGGCCTCTTAAATACAAAATGAAAAAATGTGGCATCAGTTTAGATGGGGGGGAAACATTTAGTCGCTTGTCATCATGCCAGTGACCAATTTCATAACCTTTGGTCCGAATGAGAGCTTAGAATGTGAAACTCTCCATATACCCATGTCTCCTCCATGTGGTACAACGGCTCTGGTTACTCACACATATGATCTAATGACATTTATCCACTGGGTGTATGAAAGCAGGCCCTTCCTGTTCCCCGTGCTGTATAAATGGTACGAGCCGTTGCTGGATTTCCTGGACAGAGGCCATGGCTCAGGGCCCACCCATTTCCTCTGGACAAGGGTGGTAAGGGGGGGGTGGGGGTTTAGGGCTGCAGTAACGGCTGTCTAAATATGGCCCAGTAGAGACTGGTGTTTGGCGCGTCAGGAATTCCCTCCACTCACAGCCAGTTTATTAAATTCCAGGCCCAGTTGCAATGGATGTTGAGGCTCACTGGCTCAGTGAGTAGCCAGCTCAGTTTGAAATTCAAATCTAAATTAACGGCCGGCTTTCTTTATGGAACATTGATCCCATGTTGTCAAAACCAGAATGAGACATCTACCATTTGAAAGCTAGACAGATTCTGCCAACAACAGAATCTGTCAGCACCACTGCCCTAAACGTGTAATGTTGTTAGTACGACTAAACACAGAAGCACCCGGGAGGAAGTGGACTAAGAAAGGGGAGGAGCCAAACCGAGTTCCTGTCTCAACACAAAAAAGGAGGTGGTGCCCCCAGAGGCAAAATCAAAGGAAAACAAATATGTGTTTCTTTTTACAGAATGGGTTCCCATTGTTTGAAAGCAAACTGACATCTACTCCCACACAATGACGGATAACACACAATTTGAACTAATCTTGGAGTTTTGTCAAGGATAATTGCTAATTACAGTCTGTGGCTGACAAAATACTACTTTTACACAATGGACCGCAATAGTAGTCTACTGAGTCTCAAGCTAAGCTTGTGACTGGAGTGTTAATAGCTTAATTCCCGGCTGGTAAAATCTACACAGGAGAAGTCTTTGAGAGCTTCTACCAGCAAGGTGCCTAGAGCACAGCATTCCGGGTAACATTGCACAGTGGCCAACAACAGAAGACTAAGGTTGTATCAGGCAGTTTCTTGATTATAATTAGACCCATTTGAACCCGTGCGGGAAATTACGATTTCACCTTCACCCAGCTGATTGCTGCCCAAGTGATCATACTTGAGCGCACGGGGGAGCAGTTAGAGGTTAAGTGTCTTGCTCAGGGTAGAAGACAGGGTTAAGCAAATAAAAATGGGATTGGTATTTAAGACGGTCAAAGGGGCAGTGCACTCAACACCCTCAAACCTGACTAACTATGAGTGACACCCACACAGCCACAATACTAGAGGGAGTGACAACGATCTGGTACAACCCAACCACCATGGGAAAATTCTCATTCTACTACTCTGCCACCAAAATGTGGAAATGCCCTGACCCCATCCCTTCAAAACTGGCCTGAAAAATCACCTATTAGGAGACCACAAGGGGAGAAAAATGCATTTTCCCATAGAAAGGAGGTGTCATTCACTGCCGCCATTTTTTCCTTTTTCTCCTTTGAACATGTAGCGTTTTGTATTTGTTAACGACATGTATTACTGTGTTATTGTTATGCTATGTTGATCAATGGAATACATAGCATCACAATGGAAGCAAGACCCAAGGACTACGCTGTTTACATTTTTGACTAAAAGTATTTTTGACTAAAAGTATATGTTATGCTACTGGAGTAGCATAACATAATGTGGAACATACATTCAGGATCTCAAACAGCTTCTTCTTCTTGGAGGGTTCTTCCACCCAGAGCAGGATCTGCCTGACGTTGGCACAGGGCTGGTTCTTCTCCCCGATGGTAATGCCCACAGCGTCACGGGTCAGGCGGGCAGCCAGCTGCTCCGTGCCCTTCGGTATGGTGGCCGAGGTCAGCAGAGTCTGGTGGTCCTCAGGGACATGTTCTAGGACCTCGAGGACTTGCTGCTGGAATCCCATTTTCAGCATTGTGTCTGCCTGCGGAACACAACACACAAACGTTTGTTTTCGACAAGCCCCAAATAGGGACGCCTGCTTGAAAGAGGTTAACTTGATGCATGATGCAATATACAGATTTCATTAGTCATATTCTTATTTATTTGATCTATTTTATACTGAAGGTACCACTGGGGGGTTGGACTACACTTGGTTGTACAATGTGAAATGACAATATAGGCATTCTATTCTACTGAAAGTGTTAATCATTGGTTGAAAGCTTAGCTGTCAATGTAGAGTAATATTATACAGCACTTATTTTATTGTTTGCAATCTTTGTTTTATGCTATAATGTACCAATTTGGTTAATGCAAGTCAATAAATGTATATTCATAAGGTCATACATTAGGGCTGTCACAATTATGAAATTTCACTTGATAATTAATTGTCACACATAATGATTTAATTGTGTTTTTGTCGTTGGAACACCGGAACATATGAATACAAATTCAATTTCTCAGTATGTTATTAGGATGGCCTTATGATGCTAGGTTTGACTTTTACCTGGTATCCTTGTTACTTTGTAGCACTTACTTGTTTTCTTTGCACTCTGTTAACTTAACCATTTAAGTTACCCTGTCGTTTGTTGACTAGGCCTCATGCCAAATACGCTGATCTTGCACTTTGTGTGTCGCTCTGTAGCATCTGGTACTACAATGCCTAATTGTAAAAATGTATTACAACCAGCACCATGACTAAATATAAAAACCAGGAACCCTGAACGATTCAGGGGCCTCAGAGCTGAACAAGGGATCAGGAAGGGGCCAGATACCAGGGCTAAAATACTCGTACTTGGTATCGGTAAAGATAACTGATGGCAAGAACCCCTGCCCACAAACACATCTGTTTCTTTCCTGGGACCCCAGGTGTTATGGGGCCCAGGATATCTAGCCACGCCTCTACAGCGAGCCAGTCATCATTGCGTCATACATGCCACTCTGTCCCTGGCCTGCATCACCCCGTTTTATTTTATTTTTGCAATAATGACCAGCTGGCTGTATAATGTGTATATTATCACTTAATTAACATAATGTTCATACCTCATCAACCACCAGCACCTTGACTCCATCCAGCTGCACCGCCCCCTGCTTCAGCACCTCAAGTAGCCGCCCAGGCGTTGCTATGACAACCTGGAGGGGAGAGACATCAAAAGGTTAACCTGATGATGATGACAAAAAGGACTGAACACTCAAATCATTGTCAACCGGTGTCTTGATGGTACGGTTTAGGCTGCTACATTTGCACTTAAAATTACTAATCATTTGATAACAAAATAATTATATTGCACTTTTTCCATCTTACACTAGCAACCGTGCATCCTAAATTAAATTGAATGGTTAAATATTGCCAATTGCCAGTATGGAGCCAGGATTACACACACATAATTCTGCAGTCATAACCAATAGGGGACACAAATAAATAAATTCTGAGTTAGGACAGAATGAGAGACTGTACGTTGATGGTGCGTTTGAGCCGGTGAAGTTGAGGGGGCAGGGGCATGCCTCCCACCAGCAGGGCTGTCCTCATGTTGGGCAAGCCCACCAACAGCTCCTTGGCCTGCCTTTCTATCTGGATGGCCAGCTCCCTGGTGGGGGTCAGAATCAGCGCCACAGGGCGGCCCGCTATGGCTACTGGACTCTGTATGGAGAACAGAGAGAAGCAGAGCTGGAATTAATGTTGAGTTGACTGTTGAGAATTAGATGAGAATTTCTAATGTATATATCAATTCTGCATAGATAAACATTATAAACGCATGTGCTCTGGTCTTACCAGGAGTGATACAAATAACTAAACTAACATATAATAAAACAATAAGAAACACAACATTAGTGTGCCTAATCGACACTTTAAGATTGTTTAAGATGTGAATGTTTAAGATTGTTTACGCTTAATTATGGTATGAGATAAAATACAAAAAATACAAAGCAAGTCTGTGTAAGTAGCCATCAGCCAATTTCTGTTACAAACTTGAACTTCGCAAGCAAAGTAAATCACAACACATCATGCAGTTAAATTCCATGATTTTTTAAGTTTTAGTTCCAAGTTTCATTTTAATTTCAAGTTCATTTCTCAATAGCTGAGAAAGACAGTTACTGGTAGTCGTTTGTTGAAATTTGAGGTTTCACAGATTACAAAAGCTAAAAATAGACCTCTGCTTATGAATTAATCATTGTTGTTGTTCCATGGGGGGGACAGCTACAGCTAGACTAGAGGATAAAATTGGACTGATTTCCACCAACTTTACTTTCTCCACAAATTGTGCGAGCAGTATTCTCAAGAGAGAATACTGCTTTAACAACAAACACGATTAAAGTGTTGGGGTTCAAGCCCATCTCTAGGCATTTATATTTTTAAGAAATGTTTTCTTAGTATTATTCTGAACTTCACATCCCCAAGGATGAGTGCATTATTTTATTTTATTTTCTCCAACCAGCACCAATACACCAGACTGATGAGAAATGCAGGCTAATGATCGTCATGGACAAACACTACTTCAAATGAAGACATGAAACAAACCTTCTAATTTACTATTCAAAGTGGCAGCTGAAAATAAAGACATTATTTTATCAGACAGGCAGACAATATTTTTGGAATAGCAACATTTGAGACAAATTAATGAATATAACTCTTCTCCTCTGCTGTTAAGGTGCCCTTAGTGACCAAGAGCACTGTGACCAAGAATGGTTCCCATGTGTTGATTTATAAGATAAGATATTGATAAGGCAGACCTTTATTGATCCTCATGGGGTTATTCAGGACAGGTGTTATGTAACTGTATGAAAGCGAGGCAAAAGGGCATTACTATAATAAACACCTGCTCTGGTTCAAGGTGTAAGAGAACCGTAAATGTCTGTAACAATAATATACTGTACCTCCAGTGCCCTCACCACCACCGGCAGCAGAAACGCCATGGTCTTTCCCGACCCCGTCTCGGCGCTGCCAATCACATCCCGGCCCGACAGACCCACCGGCACCATCTGCATCTGGACGGGCGTCGGAGCCTCGTAGCCCGCCTTCTTCAGGTTGGCGGCCAGAGTGTCCGGGAAGCCGCAGTGCTGAAACTCAACGATGGGTCTGCTCACGTCTGTGCCCTGGGTGGAGATGCCCAGTTCCTGCTTTACTCGCTGCACCTGGTCCTCCGTCAGCCCGGAGATGAAGGGGTCTTCTCTGTAGGAGTAGACGCCTGTTTGAAGGTTGTCCGAGGAGGAGGAGCCGCCGGGGTCGACGGCAGGTTCTGCAGGTAGAGCAGTCCTGTCATGTTCCGTTTTGTGTTTGCGGTCAAACGCGTCCGCCCCGGTCCCCATCCCCATCTGGGCCAGGTGCTTGGCCTTGCATTCCAGACTGCACACGTCGTTGTCGGTGCTGTCACAGATGTACTCCCCGTAGCGGCCGCACATCACGCACGCCGGCTCCCCGGGCTGGGGCCACCTCTGGCTCTTCCTGAACGACTTGACCGGTTCCTCCTCCTCTTCATCATCTTCATCCTCCTCACTGTCATCTGAAGAAGACCCCCTTTCACAGTCCTCCTCACATGGTGCGCTCTCTTTCACAGATGGTGTCTCTGTAACCAGCGGCGGAAAGTAACTCAGCACATGTACTTAAGTACTGTACTTAAGTAAAAATTTTGTAATTTTTACTTTACTGGAGTATTTTCACTTTTACTCCTACTCCACTACATCTCAGAGGCAAATATTGTACTTTTACTCCACTACAATTATTTGAAAACTTTAGTTACTTTGTAGATTTTGATTATTATTACAAAACATACATTAAATACTTCATACTTCGCCTATTTGAAAATAGAAAGAGTTTTATACATTTTGAACACTTGTGAAGTGGGACATTCTGCATAATGATATTACTTTAACTTTTGGTACTTTAAGTACATTTTGATGGCAATACTTTTACTCAAGTAAATTAGTAGTAGGCCTACATAGTATTTCTAAATTGTGGTATTGATACTTTTACTTAAGTAAATGTAAATAGCCTACTTTGTTCACCACTGTCTGTAACTGGTGGTGGTGCTGTCTGCTCTGTTGTCAGTTGAACATCTATACGGTCTTCCTCGCGGTCCAGATTTTCCTCCTGGTCCAGAGGGGCAGTGGAGCTTTGGACGGGGGTCTCCCTCTCTCCTGGAGGACCCACCTTTTGATTGATTGATTGAATACTTTATTAGACAGAAATGCTCAGTACATACACTTGAGCTAAAAGGATAATCCCAAAAAGTCCAGTGGACTTGTTTCCATTGAGGTCCTATGTATTCAATTAATCAAAAGGTAAAGAAAAAAGGGAGGAGGATGAAAGCAGTGCCATCACCTTGATCTTCTTTACATTAGGACGTTGTCCTGGGACCCGATCGGCACTGGCAGGTCTCTTTACTTTCAGGGCTCTCGGCATAAACATGATGTTTTGGAACTTCTATTCTGTTAGCACAGACAGAGATCAATGGCAGTGTGTTGTTATTATTACATTTCGTGCAAAAAGATGCTACTCACACCAGATCCTTATAGTGGTGCTGGCTCACGGCAGAAAAATCTAAAGGTAAATTGTCAAAAGACAAAAAGTGGCCGCACACACCGTTATAACCAAAGTGCAAATTTATTATAGGACGCAGAGTAAAAAGTAACCAACGTTTCGGCACAAATGCCTTCTTCAGGGTATATGAATTGATGATTATTACATTTCGTAACATTAAGATTAAGCTACTATTTTAGATGCTTAGAGCAAAGTTCACGACAGTCAAATGTTTTAATGTAAACCTACCGGATAGCTTCTGGAATGTCGTGCACGAACAATCAACGCAACAATATAACATACGACATAATTATATTCAGCTTCTCTCTTCTCTCTACTTTTCCTTCCATACGTTCGTTCAAAACAAACAAACACCGGGTCCAGGCAGCGCACGTTGATGACGTAGTGCTTCGCTTGATGCTGCTGGGTATTGTAGTTCGTATGATAAGCCTGCCTGGTTTGGCTGCCTCGTTTGTTGTTGTCTTTCTCCTCGCATATGAGTAAAGGCTGGGAACGAGGCTAGGTCTGATGCCGTTTGGGTTTATTTTTATTTTTATTTTTTATCTTTTACACTCGTGAACAAAATCTAGCTTCACATCAAGGCAGAATAAAACAATATATGATATACTATATTTTTTGTCCATGAGAATGAACTAGAATTTACCCCTGGGCTGCATAACTCTAAAAAGAAAAAGCACGCAGAATGTACATTGAGCGTTGGCCCTTTGTTCTAAACATGCAAGCTGTCAATTTTTATTTAAGTGTATTTGAAAAATGTTATTCCCACTGTTCATTTCGGCCATGGGTCCATTTGGTTCCATGTTGTTGTGTACCATCCATAGTGCTTACGGCGACACCTCTGGCAGCTACGTGGTCATTACAACACGGTTTGAGGCGTAGGAGTTTGCGCATGCGCACACAGACAGACACAGGGCTCTGAGAGAGCCACAGTGCGGCAGCCTGCAGTGAACCACACACACACACACAGCACAGATTCATTAACAACAGAAACATAACACACACTGAACCGTTAGACTATGTGAACTTACAAGGGACACACTTTGCGTCACAGGAGCCGAAAGAAAAAGAAAAGGATGGAAACATGTTTATTTTCACTCCAGTTCCAGCTGTTGAGAAGAAGATGCGTTTTTATTCCCTCTGAGATCCAGAGAAGATCCGTTTCTTCAACTGGTAGCAGAATGGATGGAAAACACCAGGACCTTCATGGGCTTTATTGTGGAAACGTGAAGGAAAGAGAGTCCACCGTATGATTGGCCGTTTATTTATAGAATATGAATAACAAGGCAACGCATCTACAACACAACAAGATTATAAGTCCCTTTTTTCCATTAAATTCCATTAGTGGGATGTCACTGCTTTCTTCATAAAGCCCAGTCCGAGGAGACAACATCATCATCCTCATCATCATCTTCTTCAGAGAGTGAAATCATGGGTGAAGTCCAGGACCTCAAGGATCATAATAAGAAGAGCTTTATCGCCCCGGCAATAAAGTCATTTGATCACTATGACTTTTCACGAGCCAAGATCTGTTGCAGCCTCACATGGTTGGTGGCCAAAGCCTATGGGACAGGTATGTAGAATATAGATTATATTATGTATATATAGTATTATATTATATATGAATTATATATAATATAATATCATATTTAGATGATATACAATATATACAGTACTGTATAAAGACTATGGGACAGGTATGTAGAATATAGATTATATATTATATATATATATATATATAATATGATATTATATATACATTATATTTAATATAATATTATATTCAGATTATATACAATATGTATAAAGCCTATGGGACAGGTATGTAGAATATAGATTATATTATATATAGATCTGCTGCAGCCTCACATTGTTGGTGGCCAAAGCCTATGGGACAGGTATGTAGAATGTTTGTTTGTGTGTGTGTATGTATGTATGTATGTATGTATGTATGTATGTGTGTGTGTATATATATATATATGTATGTGTGTGTTTGTGTATATATATACATATATATATATATATATATATATATATATATATATATATATATATATATATATATATATATATATATATATATATATATACACATACATACATACATACATACATACATACATACATACATACATACATACATACATACATACATACATACATATATATCACTGTGCATTTAAATAGCAGACCGTTTCCTGCAGACAGCTGTATGCAAATGAATGGGCTCATGTTTGTCAATGGGAGATGTTATAGGCATATATGATGAGCTCAGGGCAGGGCTACTTGTCAACCAGTAGCTCTGTCCGATATCAGCCAGGGTCTACATGTCTCAATGGAGGAGTAGGAGGGAGACCACATCCTCCAACCTCTGCAGATGTAGTTTTGACTCACTCTACCACACAGAATCGTTAAAATAATGTTTTATTCATTAAAATAACACTAACCTAACAACACTGGGAATTGCAGTGTAGGCTACTATTGTAGTGGCATGTAGCCTATATTTTTGAGTTGGTAAACATCAGCTGATGAGTGTTGTTCTTCCATCTGCTAATTAGGCCGGTTAATTAAATAGCCTGTTGGGGGGGGGGGGGGCAGTATTGATCTCACCAGAGAGGAGATGCATTATTATCCTATATGTCCCTTGGGGGGGGGGGAGGGTCCTCTGTATGTTGTGCACGTTCCTCCATGACGGGATGATGGGACCTGCGTGGCTGATGTAAACAAGTCTGTGTGAAAGGATTGTCCCACATGACCTCATCATCATCTCTCCAACGCACTGGATGGATCTATGTCTGATTTAGAAAGAGCTCACATCACGTGAGGAGTCACTGCATGCATGAGGCATTCATCAATTCACACACAGTCCTCACAGTGGAGTTTATATGTTATATTGTTTGCCTTTTGTTGTATGGTCTAACAAGAATTCTTGCTATCCACTAAAGGCTCATAATGAAGTCAGACAGTTCATGGATGGATATGGATTTGAATTCGACATAGATCTAAGATCTCATCTAACCCTTATTCGGGTAGTGAGTGAGACGCATGTATGTCTGAGGTCAGTGCTTGAGCCCTTTATGCAATTATTCATTAGGTCATGGACCTCAGTTTGATTATTGATGACGATTATTATTATTGTTATTATTATTACTATTATTATTATATTATCTCTGAGAGATAATGTACACTGTAAGTGTACACTGTAAAGTACAGTGTTAATTTAAGAAGTTGCAGGCCCATTCCAATTGGTTACTATTAATCATTTTGGATGGGGAAACCCTCTCAAAGTACCCTGGCTTGGGGGTCCCCATGCCCCACGTTGAGGACAAGTGTATTCTCACAACAACAAGGCGAATGCTTTCCATGTTCTTTCCTTCAAGACATTGTGCTTTGTTGGTGTGTGAGCCTTCAGGATTAATAACAAAGACAGCAACTACCTCCATTGGCTGACATGGACATCTGAATAGATAAGGGTTGTTGTTGTTCCCCAGTGGAAAGGAAATGTAAAATAGATATGGTCAATAACACACTGCAGATACTGTAGGGCAGTGGTTCTCAAACTTGACCCCCAAAATGATATGTATTTGGCAACGGACCCCCATCTGAAAATGTTTTGTGCCAGGGACCCCAGGAGAGAAGATTTGTGTTAAAAAAAAATAGCAGATGTACAAGCTCGCAAGTGCGGCACGAAGTGTCACGCTGTGAGTTTGTATATCTGCTATTTTTGAATAGCCAATGTATAAAATATGGATAAAGGGGTAAAAATGATTGTGATGCTGTATTATCACATTTTAGCTAGGGACCCCCTGGAACCATCTCAAGGACCCCTGGGGGTCCCCAGACCCCACTTTGAGAACCACTGCTTGGGGGTGGAACGTTGGGGGATGAATCAATCCACAGGCTCTATTGACAGATTGTCTTCAAACATGTCATCCATTATAGATTTCATTGTTTGGTGAATGTTATCAGATATCTAGTGTAGCTGATGTGTTATGGGGGCCAGAATTCAATGGGCTTCCCCTGTGTCATCATGTGTAAACAATTGTCTTTTTTTGCTGCATATGCAGCTTACTGCACTCTTGATGCCATAATTCATATTGATTAAAATCCAGTGTTGTCAGCACAGCGAGAATGGCAAACAAAGACTGCACGATGACAGAAGAAAAGAGGGATGAGAAACAGAACATAAAGAAATAAAGAAATGCCATTGTTTTAAAGCCTTGGCTGTGGAACAGCTTGTTGGAGTGATTCTCTATTCCAACCATGCATGTATATTCCTGGAGCTAAAATTGGACTTCAAACTGCAACTGCAACCTCCCTTGGCCAAAAGAAGAAAAAAAACACTCACGCCCACATTCTGGGCAAATTAAAAAAGTATTTCACCACAAGCTTACTGCTTTAAAACCCTCTGGTTAGACTCTTAATTGTTCTGCGCTCAGGCTACTGGGATGCTTATCAGCTTGGGGCTGGTTTCAAACACTGCACTACTACAGTAAGAACTATTTTCATCTTTGTCATTGTTTGGTCACACCATTCTCAAAACTATATTGATTACTGAGTCACCTAATCATCTAATCGGAATTGTTGTTACATAGTCATATCCAATCAGAATAGCTGTTACAAAATCAAATACAAAATTAATTCCTTGCAGGATAAACCCTACTGATCTTGTTGACTCCATGGCCTCTCCTACAACACCACCATTATGCCAACATATACACTTGTTTTCTATTTAAGGGCAATTTATAGCTTGCTAATTATGGTTCTTTGTTAAATTTAACTTTAAGGATGGACTTGTGTCTAGGATGTAAAAGGAGCAGCATGCCCTCAAAAAGTTGCTAGCAAGGATTTTAAGTCTTTGTCTTTGTTAGTCTTATTTATTTTTGATGTTTTGAAAAGGCCAAATGTCACAGAGACCCATTTATGCAATGTAATCAACTTTATTTATGTAGCACTTGTGTAACAGCAGAGATCACAAAGTTCTTTACAGCTTATGTGGCAGCAGGAGCATCAGATGTAAATAAAGCAGACGGTGTAATTCTGTGTGTAGAGTAGACACTAAAGTCACTTGTTTTTTTGCTGCAGCCAAGTAGCAGATTTTATTATGAAAGTCTGCTCCCTGTGCTGTAATGACCCAAAATACATTTGCTCGCCAGCAGATTCTGCATGTACTGTATTTTCAATCAGGACTGAATGTAATGGGAGGATGACTCCAAAAATACATCATGGTCCCCCAGAGAGAGAGAGAGAGAGAGAGAGAGAGAGAAAGGGTGAGGGAGGGAGAGAGAGAAAGAGGAGCTGCGAGGGGGACGGAGAGGGAGTGAAAAAGAGTGAGGGAGCGAGCGGGGAAGACAGGGAGAGAGAGTGAGACAGAGAGAACAAGTGATGTCAGGGTGGCAAAGACAGTGAGAAAGAAAAACAGACACTTAAAGAGAAAGACACACAAACATGTACACAAAAAGTACATACACAGGCACGCGTGTGCGCTCCCACACACACACACACACACACACACACACACACACACACACACACACACACACACACACAAAAATTTATACTTTTATACATGTAGGCTATATTGATGCTAATTATGGTTCTTTGTTAAATTTAACTTTAAGGATGGACTTGTGTCTAGGATGTAAAAGGAGCAACACGCCCTCAAAATGTTGCTAGCAAGGATTGTATAAGATGTAACAATAAAAACCTTGCATGCTGGCTCATCCCCAGATCTTAGCCTATACTGCTCTGAGTCTGAATACTTTAATGTGCACCAGATTACACCAGTCCCTGGCAGCAGACTCCAGTCTGTCTCCAGACAAGCTGTACATCAAAACTCCTTCTCTTGGAAACAGACAGTGACTAATTAATCGTTTATTTTCATTTGTTCTACTGTGCCTGCCTTCAGTGTTGTTGTGTCTTTTGAAGAAGCTGCTATGAAGCCCCATCCATAGATACAGTATGTGATAACAATCTTTCGGGTGCAGGTATGCTCTATGACAACATAAGATATACAATTCAGACCATCTCTCACAAGCCACATTGTGGGTCTTGACCTGGATCTATGGGCCATCTGAGTTTGTTTTGTCTTTAGACACATGATGCTCCACAGAGTCTTATGTTTCCATCTTCACCAAACTCTAGAAAAAGAAAAAAATGCTCACAACAGACTTGCCTGAGGGTGAAACACATGCACACCCTCAATTATTTTCTGAATCAGGTACTCACACCATACCTACTTGGTGTGAGACACACACACACACACACACACACACACACACACACACACACACACACACACACACACACACACACACACACACACACACACACACACACACACACACACACACACACACACACACACACACACACACACACACACACGCCTGTAGCATGTGCCTTTGATGAAGCAGAGAGAGGGGATGTTCCCAGAGAGCTGTAGACAGCAGAGATACCAGCTAGAATAGATGAATCGATGTGGTTTCTCACTCCTGCTGCAGTTGCTATAGTAACGGCGAGGTCTTTCCACAGCTGATGAAAATTAAATGCAGGAGTCTACCCCAAGTCAGGAAACTGACTGAGAACACACGGTTGCACAAACCGAATGATGAGGAACCAGTACTGAAACTCAGCCACTCAGTGGATCTCAAAGTGTGGTCCCGGGGACCCCCAGAGGTTCTTGAGGGGGTTCCAGGGTATCCCCACTCCCCAGCAAAATGAGGAACTGTTTAAAGTCTAAACATTTAATTTCATTCTTCGACCATTCGAACAAAGCCGATCTGCAAGCTTGTAGATTGTCTCTTATCTTTTCAGATGGGGGTCCACGGCCAAATCAACTCGGGGCTCCTTGACATGAAAATGTTTGAGAACCACTGCTGCAGTGGAACAGATATAACTCCTTATAGTTATACATAAATAAAGTTGTTATAGTGGTGAAAATAGAAATTGTATGCTTATTTTACAGTTGCCCTTATTGTACATCAACATGAGAGATAAACCTCCTCTCCCCTCCTCTCCAAAAACAGACAGCGTCCCGGCGGACCTCAGGGATCCGTTCTACACAGACCAGTACGACCAGGAGCACCTGAAGCCGCCCGTGTCCAGCCTCCTGCTGTCGGCAGACCTCTACTGCCGCGCCGGGAGCCTCATCCTGAGGAGCGATGGCGCAAAGCCCCTGCTGGGCCACGAGGCCGTCATCCAGGCCCTGGCGCAGAGAGGCCTCTACGTCACCGACCACGAACGTCTGGTCACAGAGAGAGACCTGCGCAAGAGGCCCCTGCAGATGGTGAGAGTGATGGAGGGGGGAATGGTGGGGGGGAGGGTGGATTGTGGAAGAGGGCCAATAGCTGGTGAGAGGAAGAGCAGTGGGATATATTTGAAGGATTGCTCACAGCAGGTGGTGGTCATTATTTTAGTTCTATTGTGAAGATGTGGAAAATCTGTCATAACACTTTCTGATGCATCCTGTGTGTTGAGAGCTCTCTGTCTTGGGGCTGGGAAATTACCGTCAGTTATCCTGGTAGTACGTTTGAATTGTGATACCTGTGGACACAGAGCTTGATCAAATAGTCTGTAGGGAGTCTGAGGCTGAAAACATGCCTTAGGATCTACTAGGATTGTAATAGAAGACTCCCTTCATTTGTAGGCCAAGGCCTTACACACAGTAACCGAAAACACTGTTCATAGGCAAGTCCTAAACATATGGCCCGTAGCACTTTGCCCTAGCCTCGACGACCTTGCAGGCTTATGCAAAGGCTAAAATGTAATTTAGGTAGCATGTTATTTGGACAGATGCCAGGTCATTGTTGACCTGGCATCCTATAGTGTGCATGGTTTCAATATATATTCAATATATTGGCAGCGGCACTCGGAGAAGAGGGAATCCTGTTGGGCATAATGTCAGCCCGCCTGTATGTAGAACTCCCTAACAAGCATGCGTGGTGGAAAATGTTCTGCTGAAGTTCTGCTGAGGCTAGTGATGTTGTCTACTGCAGTGATTCTCAAGCTTTTTTAAATTTTATTTTAAGGACTCCCAGTTTGAAATGCATTAGGCCAGTGGTTCTCAACCTGTGGGTCGGGACCCCTAGGGGGGTCCCCACATGATTTTGGGGGGTCCCCAGATGACAGTTAAGTGTTAATACCTAGTACAAAAAATAAGAATTGAAAAAAGACCATTACTGTATCAAAAGTAATCAACAAACTATACTATAAAAACTGGTCAAACAATGGCCAAATTGTCAAATAATATAAGAAAGAGGCCAACTTGAATGCCTCAACTCCTACATTCCAAGTGCTCATCAGGGTGGGGGGGTCCACAGTTCAAATATGAATCTTTTTGGGGGGTCCCCCAGTTGAAGTATGTTTATTTTGGGAGGTCACGGCCTGAAAAGGTAGAGAACCAGTGGTCTGTTGTAGAGAGAGGTCCTTTTCATACTGTACTCTGAAAATGTAGCTTCTCTGATTTAGTACTGTACCTCAACAGAGGAAAAATACATAGTGGTGTGCTGACTCTCCTTTTAACAAATAGTAAAAGCGTATGCTTATTTTTAGGGATTTATATGAGCCAGTCTGTCTATGGACAAGAAAAGACGTTTCCTGAGTGAGTAGGTTATTATTACACCAATGGTGGTCATCACCATCTAGGCAATTATCCAACTATATTTCAGGAACACGTCATGTAGTTGCAGCGGTCTGTCATCACATATTATGTGATGTTGTTTTGCTCTATTCCCATGGCTTTGCGTCTATAATAGTTTTGATGGGTTTCCCCCCTCACGTCCATATTTATATGGCTCTGCAGGAGGCTAGCCATCTCTAGGAGGGTCTGTGTATGTGTCTGTTTGTCTGGAGCTATAATCTCATAAACCACTGGACCAATCAGTGCCAAGTGTCTTGTGAACACTGCCAGTCAGCCAATGGGGCTTGGATCAGGCTGAAACCTTGCCTTTTGGTTCCATTTTGTACACATTTCTATTGTAGATTGGGGTCCCGGAGATCATTTATTTTGTTTATAAATTTTTTAACAAATCAGGGTCTGTGCCCTAATGCAGTGGTTCTCAAACTTTTTGAATTTCAAGGACCCCTGTAACCCTGAGAGTTACCTGGCTGTAAGGGTCCATTTGGAACCCCGTCAAGGAACCCTGAGGCTCCCTGGACCCTTACCTTGAGAACCACTGGCCTCATGCATCGAACTGCGGGTCCCTGAAATGAAGGAGGTGTAGTCGCCTGCTGTAGTCCATTTATGGTGTTGCAGTTGGGACGTTAACAATTAATCTATAATCGATTCATTGCCGTTTGGGGCTAGTGAAAGTTACAGGTATGGTGTGTGTGATATCAAATGTGAGTTTACCATAATCACAGTAATCCTTAATCATATTCCATCATATTCAAGGGCTTTTGGAGAGAAATGAGACAGACTCCATAGAGCACGGCAGAGGGGAGGTGTGTGTGTGTGTGTGTGTCTGTGTCCAGCTGATGCTCGTTGACGCTCGTTAATGTTATATGTATCAAGGCAATTATGTTTCTGCTCTCATTTTCTGTTTCGGACAAGACTTTTCCTTTTGTTCATAAAAAAAACGCTGCTTATCAATTAATCGATTAAACGATCGATAAGGTTATCAACTATCAATTAATGAATTAATCAATACTTTGCACCCTAGTGGGCAGTACTTTACTCTATTGTCCCCCATCAAGTTTATCCCAGTAGCTCCACCAGCCATCCTGTATGACCTTCACACCCACACCCCTAGATCGATCTGTCATCTCTGACCATCTTTATAGCCCCTATATTTTATGATGAGCTACAGCTCTATACAGAGGTGACTTTGCAGTGACAGTATCGACTCGAGAGGGGTCTGACGCCCCTTCGTTATTTTGCAATAGAAGTCTCTATGTGGGAGCCGTTTGTTGCCTGAATTAGTTTGTTCTTTTATTGAGGCACAATTAGCTCACAGTGTGACACTATACGCCTCTAGTCTGTTTGTGCAGTCTCACTGCTTCTCACTTCTGGGAAGTGTTAATTGGAATGTTAATTAACAATGAACTGAGATTAATTTGGGGGTGTTGAGAGGATCTTGATTGTTAACCCAAATAACATTTCAGTTTGAAGCTTTATTATTATTATTATTATTTACTATTACTATTACTATTATTATGTTTTATTGTTGTTGTTATTATTATTATCATTATACTTTATTATTTCCTTCATTGTAGTTATACTAAATAAATGGTTCTTAACTCCAGTCCTGGGATTTGGGAGTCCTCCTCCTGACCTTCATTGTTGCCATCTGCTCTGGTACTATACAGTAGCTTGATCCTGGGATAGCAGAGTGAATGCCTTTCTTTACCTGGTAGAATGAAAACCAGTTATATATCCAGGATACCAGGACCAGAGTTCAGAACCACTCAACAACAAATGGCTTAACTGAAGTCAACATTTAATATTTAAGCCATATATTGATTGATTTATTGATTGATTGAAATCTTTATTTATTCTCCAAAAGAGCATTGAGGTTTGCCCTCGTTTGCAATTGTGTCGAAATTACACACACAAAAATCAACAATTAAGACACATGCTGATATAAAACACAAAAACAACCAAATAAGAGATTTGAGAGCAGGTATTTTATCATATGACGAATAGCGAAAATAGCCAATCTACAAGCGTGGGACGCATTGACATCTTTGAAGGTTTTTGACAATTTCTGAAAATATGTGACATGCCGAAAACAGAAGCCATTAGGCTACATTGCAGTACAGTACAGTAGCTAGCAGTGTGTGTGTGCGCGTGCGCGTGCACGCGCGCGTGTGTGTGTGTGTGTGTGTTGTCATTGGGTTCTCCTTTGTGTGCCTGCTAAGCTGTGCTGCACCATGTGGGCGGGGCAGATTACAAGCACAGGTGATCACCTTCAGCAGCATGCAGCAATGTCACATTCTGCCTTAGTAATTATCATTGTTCTGAGCTCTGCAATATGCCTGTGTGTGTGTGTGTGTGTGTGTGTGTGTGTGTGTGTGTGTGTGTGTGTGTGTGTGTGTGTGTGTGTGTGTGTGTGTGTGTGTGTGTGTGTGTGTGTGTGTGTGTGTGTGTGTGCGTGCAGGTACATTATGCAAGTGTCTTTGTGTATTACTGTGAAGGAGTATTTGTGTGTGTACTGGGATGTTGACTTGTGTGGGTATACTGTACGTATGTGTATTTGTATGCATTCATTTACGTGTGTGCAGGTGTGTTTAAGTGAGTGTGTGTGCGTCTGTCTGTGTAATTGCACATTGAAGTTTCCTGTTCTCTGGGGCTCTACGCAGCAGTGAATGTTCTGAGCCTCAGAGACTGTAACATATTACAGTGTGTCAGAGGAGTTCATATGTTCTGTCCCCTCACAGTATCCTGTGTATCCTTCACAGAGTGTTTCACACTGGATCACTTTAACATTGCAGACCGCACACCGCTGTGTGTGTGTGTGTGTGCGTGCGTGCGTGCGTGCGTGCGTGCGTGCGTGCGTGCGTGCGTGCGTGCGTGCGTGCGTGCGTGCGTGCGTGCTGAGCTAGCTGAGAGAGAAGTGTGAATCTCTCTCCCTCCCCCTTTCCCTCTCTCTCTCTCTCTGACCTCTCTCTTTCACCCCTTCCTTGCTTTATTCTATCCCTCTCTCTTTGTCTCCTTTTCTCTCTCCTCACCTTCGTTCCCCCCTCTCTCCCTCTCCAATTCCTTCATCCGTCCCTCCGTTCCTCCCTGTCCCCTCCATCATTCCTCTACACTCTCACCCTCTACCACCCTCTACACTCCATCCATCCCTAGCGCTCTCCTTCCTTTCTCTCTCGCTATCGATCCCTCTTCTCTCCATTGTCTCCGCCAGGCCGAAATTTGCCTCGAACAGCCTTGAACAAAATGCCTCAAATCATGAACACAGTGTGCGATGTCCGTGAAAATTAGCATGCACATTCCCACTAGGCCGAGGAAGAAATGCCACTTGAGATATTTTTAATCAGCCTCATGGTGGCGCTGTAACAGGCCGATTCACATTTTTTACCTATAACTGCACTGATCTGTGTAAAACTTTGTATGTGCATTTTCCTTGGCCCTGCATTTTTCACATCTGCCATTTATAGCGCCACCAGGAGGCTGACTTATGTAAAACCTTTTTTTTAATATTTCACCTTCAGATTTTATCCAATTTCACGCAAATCGGTAGATTCGGTACACAGTATCTGTCATGTGATCAACCTAGTTTATCTTTCTTTTCCCTCCCCTCCCCTCCCCTCCCCTCTCCTCTCCTCTCCTCTCCTCTCCTCTCCTCTCCTCTCCTCTCCTCTCCTCTCCTCTCCTCTCCTCTCCTTTTTTTTGTATAGTTCATATGTTGTATTGTTGCCTGTATAGATGCATGTTTACATGGACCACCATTGAAAAAAATCCAATGGCTTTTTTTAGATTCATCCATTTATAACTTTTATATCGTACTGTTGTACTAAAATATTCAATTAATCAACCTCCTTCCTTCCTTTCCTTCCTTCCCTCTTCCCACCTCCCTACTCCTCCCTCCCTACATCCCTCACTCCTCTCATCTGCAGGAGGTGAAGCAGACATTGATTGATAGCTTGTTTAGCCCATATAGAGCTGTGTTGGAGGATCACTGCTCAATGCTCATGCAGATATTTCACACATTGTAGGGATCAGCATGGAGTCATCCTGTTATATGCAAGGCAGCGTAATTAAAGGCTTGTTGATTTGTAGCATACAGCATTGGTTCTCAAAGTGGGGTTTGGGGACCCCCAGGGGGTCCTTGGGAGGGTTACCAGGGGGTCCCCAGCAAAATGTGTTCAAAAATCATGAACATTGGTGATAATCTTTGAATATTTATATGTTTTAATGAAAAATACATATACATATTCCAAATACATATCATTTTGGGGGTCCTTGACATGAAAAAGTTTGAGAACCACTGGCATACAAGACTAGAGCTGACCCAGAATACCAGAGAGGCGTCAAGCTCTCTGTAATTGATGCATTTATATAGCGCCTTCATCCACAGCGCTTTACAATGTGCCTTACATTCACCCATTCACACACACACATTCACTCCTCATTGGCGATGGCAGAGGAAACCATACAAGGCACCAACCTGCTCATTGGGAGCAGTTCACTGCCGCCCTGAGCGGTAACAGAAACTAATTTACAAACTCAGTTAATTTAATAACTCTTTCATGGCTACGCCCAGCAGCTGATGAGAATAACTTTTCTAATGAGATTTCTGATGAACGCTTGCGGAATGTCTTCAATCAATGTCTCAGTTCACGTGTCACATGCATGCATTGGGGTCGCATGAGGCAGATGAGGCGTGTCAAAGTGAAGTGTCAGCCCAGCCGGGGGGATCGTCTATTATTTAGATGACATTCAAGTAGAGGTCTGTGGTGTGGGAGGAAACCTGCAAACTGAGCAAAAAAAAAAAAACATTCTGAGACATTACTTTAACATTAGACAGTAAATATTTAAAGTACAGGCTGTTAATTATCCAGAAACATATGAGAAAAACCAATGTAATAAACAGATGTAATGGCAGATGTAATCTACCACTCATCAACTGTTGATTAACATATGATTTCAGCATTAGTATTAGTATCTACCTCTATTACTTACCATTTATAAAATAAGAGTTTATCACATCTGTTTTATTTGCCTATAAAGCGCGGGAGTAGTTACTAATGTTATGCCCATAAATCATGGTCCATAATTTACTGTAAAGTGTTACCCATTAGAAAGTTCACAGGTTCCCATCCACATCTGCAAAACAGCTAATATTATATCCGTAAAACAGTCATTGGGCCTCTTTTGAAGAGTGCAGTGATGCCCTGCCTGCTAAATCTGTCAGTGTGGCTGACAGTGTCAGCTAAGGTTTTGTGCACTGATAAGCATATCTGCCCCCGCAGTTTGTGGAAGGGATTGGCAGTGGTTTGAATAATCAACCTCTATGTGATTGGATTTGAGAGGGTCAGGGTCTACATCAGGTCAACATATCCTCTCTCTCTCTCTCTCTCTCTCTCTCTCTCTCTCTCTCTCTCTCTCCATCATCATCTTCTCTTTCACTCTCTTTCTTTTCCCTTTCCCCACCTTCTTCTTCTTCTTCTTCTTCTTCTTCTTCTTCTTCTTCTTCTTCTTCTTCTTCTTCTTCTTCTTCTTCTTCTTCTTCTTCTTCTTCTTCTTCTTCTTCTTCTTCTTCTTCTTCTTCTTCTTCTTCTTCTCCACCTCTCTCTCGCTCTCTGCCTCCATCCTTTACTTTCTGTCTCTCTCAGTAAATGACTCACACATATGAAGACACAGGTTACAAATTGCAGCTGCCGCCCCCACACACACACACACACACACACACACACACACACACACACACACACACACACACACACACACACACACACACACACACACACACACACACACACACACACACACACACACACACACACACACACACACACACACACACACACACACACACACACACACACACATACACACACTCTGCACTCACTCAGGCTTATTGATGTTCTACCCACACATTATGCCTCTCACACAGTGAAAGAGAGGATGAGAGAGGGATGAGAGAGATGGGGGCTATATGGAGAGAGGAGAGGCAGGAAGGGATTGTAAGAGAGAGAGAGAGGGGGATGAGTGGGTGGTGTATCTGAAAACATTCAAATGTGACACATTTTAATCCTCGTGAGAACACCGATCACTAGTCGACAAGCAAATGGCTTTTATTTACAACCTCCATATTCATTGTAGTTCGAGGGTACAATTGAAGGAATTATGTAAGGCTACACCAATGCTTTTTTCATATCCTAACTTTCCTTTGTTAAGTATTTAATCCAATACGTAAAAAAAATAAGCAAAAAATAAGCAAAAGATAAAACCCAATGTTTGGTTCTGTAGGGAGCTGTTGACTGTCCTGTCCTGTTACTAAGCACCTGCTGCCAACTGACATCAGGTGTGCAAAGGCCTATTATTTATGTTAATTAATGCCATTATGATATCTTAGTGTGGCCTAGTTTTAGTTTGTTTGGACATGCTTATGTTCAGACATCTGAAGTCAGCAGTGTCATGGTAGCGCTCTACTTTCGGAGGTCTTTTGAATGTGTCTTGTAATTTATTTTGTTTGACATCACTGGCCTTAAACTCAGTTTAAAAGTATTGCACCATTGTGAGGTCAAATGTTCAAAACACCAGCCATTACATCACTGTACCAGTTCTAGTCTGATTTCCCATTGAAAGTGTTCTGTGGTTAAAGCATAACTGCGGTGTCCTTAGGTTTGTAACTGAAGATTATCATCATGTCTCTGGGGTCTTCTCTGAACTGTATTACATGCTGGAAACTAGGACCGCACATCAATCAAGTTATTGGTAATCATTTTCATTTGATTTGTTTTAGATCATTTTCTTCAAGTCTTTGTTGCTCATTGTGCTTATGGGTAGGGTACCATTACATACCATATTATGATATGTAATGGCTTCTGTGATTCTATTGAGCCTGATGGAGAGGCGGATTGTACAGCGTTATGTTATTAACCCCTTATGTAAGGTTGAAGAGATAAGGGCTAATAAGATGTTTTAATTAATTGCCACGTTTCAGAATTATCACATAAATGTGAAGCGTAAAATCACGATTTCTCGATTAATTGTACAATCCCTACTGGAAGCCCAAATGACAAATGCATGGACATCTAAATGATGTGTGTGTGTGTGTGTGTGTGTGTGTGTGTGTGTGTGTGTGTGTGTGTGTGTGTGTGTGTGTGTGTGTGTGTGTGTGTGTGTGTGTGTGTGTGTGTGTGTGTGTGTGTGTGTGTGTGTGTGTGTGTGTGTGTGTGTGTGTGTGTGTGTGTGTGTGTGGCAAACCCATCATTCATGCTTGTGGCCACGTGTGTGTGGGTGTGAATTTCAGACTATTAGACCATAATTGGCCACAGTGAATTGGTTTGAAGTGTTCCCTGCAGCAGAATGCACAGTAATCGTGGTTCCAGGTGTCTGATGATGCATGGAGATAGTGGCTTGTACTGAGGAGACTCAGGGTTGGGGCCAGGCAGTTGGGTTGTTGAAGTTGAAGAAATTTGAGAGCAAGAAAGAGGGTGGATATTTGATTTGAGAATTTGAGCATTGAACTGGACTGAAGTTCAAATATTTGGAGAGATGTAAAAAGGCAGGGAGAGAGAGAGAGAGGCTGAGAGATAGGCTGAGAGAAGGAAGGAGAAAAAAGCATCTGCAATATTGGTATGATTTTTTTTTTACGTGAGCCCTGTTTTTTTGACGATTATGGACCTGAAACCATAGGGTTGGTGTAATAGCTATAGGAATTGGTCCAATCGATCGCCGCAGGATGGATTTAATTAAACCTTTCAGACAGAGAGAAAGTGGAACAGATTCAATTCAATTCCACATTTATCCTTCCATCAATTCTATTGGTTTCTCACCACTGAGAGGATCAATATTATTGTAAGGCATTCTGTGTGTGTGTGTGTGTGTGTGTGTGTGTGTGTGTGTGTGTGTGTGTGTGTGTGTGTGTGTGTGTGTGTGTGTGTGTGTGTGTGTGTGTGTGTGTGTGTGTGTGTGTGTGTTGCGGCCGCGTGCGCATGCAGTTTATGTACTTGGGAGATGGGACATGGGAGCTACAGACTGTGTATGACAGGGTGTGTTTGATATAAAGGCCATAACAGAAGCAGGTTTAGTGCATTGGTACTATTAGAGAATGTTCACACATCTCAACTTTATAGCAAAGTCGAATGTATTGTTAACAGATTTATTTAGCAATAATAAACTAACCATCAGTGAACATAAGATAAAAATAAATAAAAAACTCTGGACATTTAAATACAGATTTATTTATGAGAAATACATGGGTATAATCTGGACTGGTACTTAATAATGCATTACTAAAATAATTATGATGTCAAAACATGATATATATTTTGGGCTGTTACACCTGTGTGTAGCTCTACAGAGTTGATGGGTGGTAGGCTACTTTTTATTTTATTTTCAAAATGTAAATGTCTGAAAATACAAATTAACATGAATCCAACATAATTATTATTCGCAAAGATAATGTGTAAAAAAACAAACAACATTTCATCTACACAACACTGATGATAGTGCTGTCAAACGAATCTATGAAGCCATCAAAGCTGCTGCATCACCTGGAGGCAACCCATGGGCTCTTAAATGAAAAACCCATGTGGAATACGTCCAGGCTAGCCTCAAATCTCTCAGTGGTCAACAGACATAGATGAGACATTCAGCTAAACATGGTAGCTTTGAAGCTGTTTATAATTCATTTTTTTCCTTTTAACAGGACGTTCATGAAAGTCCTTGCGGGCGTTTATGAAGTTGTATTGAAGGCTTTCTCAAAAGAAAATGATACCTATGCAACACAATTTCTTTACATGCTTCATCTCTCTCTCATCTACTTGGTATCATCACTTAAGTATGAAAAAAAAAACATTGAAGACCACTGATTTACAGGTCATCGACCTGTTTTTTCTTCGTGTTCATGTCGTTGTCATTACGCCGTCGAACCCCTCAGGCCTGCATGGCAGTAATTGTAATTGAGATAGCGTGTTGTGAGCCTGCTGTTTTCACATTTTGTGTTGACAGAAGACTGTTGACAATAAGCAACACAACACAGCTGCTCTGCTAGAGTGTATGGTTCCTCGTCAGTAAATGGAGCGTGCAGTGTGTGGATATATCACATTATGCTCTAAACAAAGACATGTGAACCGTGCACTTCTTAATCACCCAAGCCCTATATATATGATATACCAAATCTCACAACGAATAGCAAAAATCTACAAGCTCACAATGCGTCACATCGCGACGTGTTTTCAACTCGTAGATCTGCAATTTTTGCTATAAAGGGGAAAAAAACGCCAGATTGAAAGTGGCTTGCATTTGGGAAGGGAAACAAAGCAGCATTCATCTCTTCTCCATAATTGAGTATTCACTTTGTTCATCTGGGAAAAAAGCAGTACTTTCAACCTTTTGAACTCTAGTAGATCATTTCTGTGGTGGACAATAAGATATTCCAGATTTCTGCTCTGGTAGTTGACCGGATAGTGCATCGACCTCGTAATTACAAAGTCTCCCGTTTGATTTTGGCTACGAGATCGGCTATGAGATCTGTAATGCGCGCCACCCCACCACCATCCCTCCCAATCATTCACCAATCAATCATTGAATCTGGCCAGTGGTGGGAAAAGTACTCAAATGTTTTACTTAAGTAAAAGTATCAATACTGCAATGTAGAAGTACTCTGTTACAAGTAAAAGTCCCGAATTCAAAATTTACTTGAGTAAAAGTACAAAAGTATTGGCATCAACATGTACTTAAAGTACCAAAAGTAAAAGTACTAAAATGTTTGAAAGTAGCAGATCTACAAGCTCACAACGCGTCGCATCGCGACGCTTTGTGAGCTTGTAGATCGGCTATTTTCAAATAGCCTAGGTATAAAATTGCTAAAGTGGTTAATGTATGTGTTAATATATCTGCAAAGTAACTAAACTAAAATAAAGTTTTCAAATAATTGTAGTGAAAAGTTTGCCTCTGAGATGTAGTGGAGTAGAAGTAAAACTATAGACTAGATAGAATTGGAAATACTCCATAAAAGTAAAAATACCTCAAAATGGTACTTAAGTACAGCACTTGAGTACATGTACTTAGTTACTTTACAGCACTGAATCTGACCTAAGCTGTGCTGTGTCAGTCCTCCCTGTGTCTGTGCCTCTGCCCCCAATGCCCTCTGGGTACTGTAGTCCTTGCAGTGGTGATAGCGTCCTTGGTTCTGTGATGAGTTGGACCTGAGTGTGACCATATGCCTGTTTGTCCCCTGTGGACATGGTGCACATCTATGTTTCATGTTCTCATGTAGAGGGAGGAGCATGTCGTTGCTGTCAGGCAGAAACCTCTTATCTCCATATTTTAACTTTGTGTGTTTTTTTCCCGTAAATTAACCCCCCTACTTGATCATACTACACTACTACAGCGTCACACAAAGGATCTACAAGCTCGAGGCGCAAAGCGACCTGTTTTGAGCTTGTAGATCTGCTACTTTGCTGCATTTTTTTCATTTGAATCCTGAAAAGTAACAGTTTTGGACATATGATGTTTCCATATATGTATGGTATGAGATGACATTTATGGATATGTATTTAATTTCTGTGCCTGTGGTTGAACATGTATGCACTGTGGGTTTGTGCTGCAGGGAAGGAGGTTGTCCATGTTTCTATTGGAATGAATGTGGTGTTATTATATTGTGCTTTGAGCACGCACACACAGACACACGCACGCACGCACGCACACACACCCCACCCCGCACGCATAGTTACACAAAGAGGTTTGTGTTAATAAACGTGTGTACATTTTGATGCACATATGAAACATGTTATGTAATGAAAAATAATGAATTACTGCTACCGTGTCACTGTACATATGTACATGTAACTATTAATCATCTTAATGTGATGAAATGATGCATCAATTCAGGAAGATAGACAGATAGAAGGAGAAAAAGAAGGGATGAATACAGCCCCCTCTCTGTCTGTCTGTCTGTCTGTCTGTCTGTCTGTCTGTCTGTCTGTCTGTCTGTCTGTCTGTCTGTCTGTCTGTCTGTCTGTCTGTCTGTCTGTCTGTCTGTCTGTCTGTCTGTCTGTCTGTCTGTCTGTCTGTCTGTCTGTCTGTCTGTCTCTCTCTCTCTCTCTCTCTCTCTCTCTCTCTCTCTCTCTCTCTCTCTCTCTCTCTCTCTCTCTCTCTCTCTCTCTCTCTCTCCCCATCCCAGCTCCTACTGAGCAGCCACTCCGTTGCCATGGTTACGCTCCAGGAGGCAGGATGTGTGCGTCTGCATGTATATATATATGAATGTGTGTGTGTGTGTGTGTGTATATGAATGTGTGTGTGTGTGTGTGTGTGTGTGTGTGTGTGTGTGTGTGTGTGTGTGTGTGTGTGTGTGTGTGTGTGTGTGTGTGTGCCCATGAGTGTATAGATTGTTGTATAGATTTGCCTACATGCAGCGTTGTGTGTGTTTGTGTATGTGAATGGTTCATGGGTGTGTCTATGATTGTGCATGTTGTATGTGTTTGTGTATGTGTGTGTGTATGTGTGTGTGTGTGTGTGTGTGTGTGTGTGTGTGTGTGCGTGTGCGTGTGCGTGTGCGTGTGCGTGTGCGTGCGTGTGTGTGTGTGTGTGTGTGTGTGTGTGTGTGGGGGTGTGTGTGTGTGTGTGTGTGTGTAGGGGAGATTGTAGTAGAGAGCCCTGCCAAGCTCTGAGGCAGAGAATACTGACGGAGATGAATTCATACAAGGCAGAACACAATAGCTATGCCCCCACGATGAACACAAAACCCAGTACACACAAAGCATGAACGCAGGCACGCGCAGACAGACACACACACACACACACACACACACACGCGCACACGCACACGCACACAGAAGCCTCTCTGACCTGCGTACCAGGCAGACAGGGTTAGAACTGCCTGACTCAATCAAGCTGCATCCAGAAGAGGCAGCTTGATTCAGAGAGAGGTGGAAGAGGTGTTGTCTGTGTTTCTGTGCACACAGTGAGCCAACTTGTCCCTCTCTGCCTGCGGTGACTCAGGCTGTGTGCAGCATGGATGGGTGAGCATGCAGCTCTGGGCGTGATGGATGCTCTCTGACTTCTAAAACTCTGCTCCATACACAGTCCTGAAATATGAGGGATCATCTGACTTGCATCCACAATATGTTGGGCTTTTAAGCCTTTTAGCACAAGACGGAGAAATGGACAGAGGTGCGATGCATTCAGACATTTATAGCTGAACCTCTTGTCTACAGAAAATATAAGAGTTCGGCGTCAAACTCTCTCTCTCTCACTAACCTCTATAACTGCTGCTTTAAATCCTTACTATCCAAACTTGAGTCCAGGCTATGGTCGCGGCTTACACCCCTGCCCGACCACTTCGGTCTGCCGCCTCGGGGCGACTGGTTGCCTCGTCACTCAGTGGTCCTTCTGGCCGATCTACACGGTCACGGCTTTTCTCTGTTCTGGCCCCACAGTGGTGGAATGAACTCCCCACTGATGTCAGGACCGCAGAGTCACTGCCCATCTTTCGCCGCAGGCTGAAAACCGACCTCTTCAGGAAACACTACCCTGACCCTTCCTCTTAGCCTTGCCTACTTGCTCGTCAATTAGTTGTACGAGCTCTTGTTTTATTGGATCTTGTTTATTTGATACACTTATTTGTTTTAGCTCTTGCTCATTTGATATTCCTATTTGTCTCATCTGTTTAAGAAAGTAGGTAGCTGATATATTGCACTTTTTACCTTAGCGCTAGGTATACTCTTAGTCGCTTGTTTTAGAAGAGAATGCACTTAAGACTTCTGGTGATTAGTAGTTTCTTTGCCTACCTATGTTGAATGCACTTATTGTAAGTCGCTTTGGATAAAAGCATCTGCTAAATGACTGTAATGTAATGTAATGTCATAGACATATATGCCAACCTTCACCTCACCAACTCTTCATGGTCCCAGTATCTCTGTCGCCGAGAACGTTCTGTGTGACCACCTGCTGAATTCTAAAGTGACTCAGCTGCTAATTTAAGAATCACTGGTTTGTGTACTAATGCATTATTTACTTATTTTGATGACGTCATCACGCAATGACTTCATCACAACCATGTAACTGTCCTTTAAAATGACTTGTCCTAGGTACAAACGTGACTTACCAAGAAATCAACCAGCTTTCTTACAACTTCCTTTTGTAAATTAGTTATCAGCACTGATTCGTGTTGGTGAGGGAAATGTTTCACTGGGTGCTACATCTGAATGGAAGAGAAAATAATTACTTTCATCATGCTGTGGTAGTTGGACACGAGGTCTACTGCTTTGAAGGACACTTGAATAAGACTGAAGTGCATGTCTTCAACACAGTGTCTCTGTGCTGGATGATGTTGCCCCCTGTGACAGCTGGAAGAGGAGAACGTCACCTTGAGGTTCCCTCCATACGTCACCTTGAGGTTTTCTCCATACTCGGCTGGAGCCAGGTGTCAGCTCTGCTGATCGAACATTTCATCTACATTTTGGGGGTCGGATTTCTTTATGCATTTGATGTCGACACCCACAGATGGTTCAAGCCCAAGGTTTGTGGGATTGTTCCAGAGAACGGGCACTACTACTCAGCCTGTGTCTTGGGGAAGGCCATATATGGAATGAGGGCTGGATACACTGTCATCTACAAATTGGACACCACCACAATGGTCTGGTCTTTAATTAACACCAGAGGCACTCCACCAACTGCTTCCTCGGGTTACTCTGCCACCATCATCGGGACAAAGATGTTTGTATTTGGGGACAGACACAACATTAGTGTGTTTGACACAGAGACCAACTGCTGGCTGAGCACTCCTGCACTCTTTCAGCAGCTTCCAGAAGGACGCAGGGATCATTCAGCCTTTGCCTACAAGGGAGAGCTGTACATATTTGGTGGCCAATGCGATAACAAGGAATTTAAGGATCTGTGGAAATTCAATCCAGAGACCTTCTCCTGGAAGAAGGTGGAACCCAAAGGAGAAGGCCCGTTTTCAATGTATAGAATGTTATGTTGCATGGTTGGAGATCGTATCATCATCTTTGGAGGATTAAAACGATACTCATACGGCTCATACGGTTGGTGCTCAGCGCCTGTTTGCACTGATAAACTGTTTATGTTAGATTTGAGGCCTAGTCTGAAGACATTATGCAAGCTAACAGTTATTCATTACAATCTGGAGCAGTCAGAACTCCCACAAAACATCAGGTGGGAACTGGCAAAACTGAAAAAACTGGAAAAAACGAAACTGAAAGAAATGGTTCTTCGATGTTTTGTGGCAAAATAAATGTCTTTATTACGAATATGCTGGGATTAATAAACCTTAGGAATTCTCTACTCGATCGAAGATGGCGGAGAGAGGAGTAGCTTGAGGAGCTTTGTGGTTTTCACAGGGAATTGAAGGGACAGTCAACAAGAGAGAGAGAACTTTCTATGTGCCTGCTGGAACTACAAACTTGTAGAAATAATAACTTGAGTGAGAGACTGGTCACTGGTGGTAATGATGAGTCACTTGAGTAAGAGACTCCTACAACTGAGCTGTTTTATGTTACCTGTTAAGATTTCTTCCTGTGAACCCAAACAGTGTTATTTGGTGTTGCCATCTTATTGATGAGATAGTAAGAGACTCTGTTCCTGCAAATGAGCTGTTTTATTGTAGCCTGGCTACCTGTTAAGATTGTGCAAGGCACAACTATACATTTTTTTCTTCCTGTGAACCCAAGCAGTGTTATTTGGTGTTGCCATCTTATTGATGATATAGTAAGAGACTCTGTTCCTGCAACTGAGCTGTTTTATTGTAGCCTGGCTACCTGTTAAGATTGTGCAAGGCACAACTATTCTTTTTTTTCTTCCTGTGAACCCAAGCAGTGTTATTTGGTGTTGTTTCCAAACATTCTCTTCTTTGCAATTCAACTTCTTCCAATGTGGAGTAATTGGAATGATAAATACATGCATTCATTGATTTTGAAACAGTTGCGCGTGCGTGCATTAGTGGTAGATCACCTTGAGCTGGCAATTTTAATAGTAGAACTCAAGTCAAAAAAGTGTGGGCACCCCTGCTTTAAATGGATAAATGGATTATTTTAACCAATCCATAGAGTATGTATCATCTATATCTATATGTATCTTATATCTAGCACATGTGCTAGATATAAGTGGTCCCTGGTGTTGGTTAGGACACCTACTGGTTTGACAATGTTAACGTTATTTGAAGCAGTCGGTGCACCGGATTGGACACACAGGATGTGCCGTATGTAGCTTCATGCAATACCTTTTCTCAACCAATAGTTGTCCAACCCGAACACAGTGTCTACATTTCTCAGTAGAAGACTACTAGGGAGATATCCTAAAACCACCACAGTTGTATGCCGTCATATGACAAGTAAAAAAAAGTTTAAATAACATTATATTCAATAAAAGAAAGTTCTTTTAACAGCCACTGTGGAAGAGCCCATGAACGCGGCACATATCATGTGTGGCAATGATCAGGGTCTGTCAGTAGAAGACTGTGGTTGTACTGGGTATGGTCTGGATGTGAACTATATGAATGTGAACCATGGATTTGTTGAAAGAGTGCGAGCACTTGGAAAAAACTCCTCCGTGAATAAATAAACAGAGTTTAAAGAATGGAGAATGGCTTGAAAGGCATTTCCTAATTCCTATGTTTTCTCAGCCATTTAATTTTCACAGTATCAACTTTGCTACTCTACCCAAACTAATATTAGCCATAATGTCTGGGTCTGGGATTTTTTCCTGTCTATGCCAATAACAAAGATATGAAGTAGGCAGGTTGCAGGTTTTCTGTCTGTAATCTAAGTGTTGGAGGTAATGTAGCTCTTAAACAGGGAGAGGTCAGTCATCTTAGGAATGCCACTTTCTCTGCCTTGGAACGCTGAACAAACAGTGACATGTTTACATTGAGGTGTACTGTGCCTTTAAAGAGAATAATAAGAGAGCAGAGAACAACATGTACATAGTGTATAAGCCTGTAAGCCCTGACAGCTGGCGCAACTCTTGGCCAGTAGCCAATGAGCAGAATTGTTTGTGAGATATCAACCAATTAGGACTGTGTTTGTTTGTTAAAACGGAGAAAGTGTTAACCGTATCATGCAATTTAATCTAGTCTTGTTTTTGTTGTTTTTCCTGAAACAAGCAAACATAGTGTGGTGATACTCTATCCAAAAATATATCACTTGGTGAAATATTTCTTGTGTAGAGAGTCAATATTGCTGAAATACCTGAAGTGAAAAGGCCCAAATGCTTTGGTTGCCTGGTAGCTCAACCAGTTAGTGCATTGACCTAGTGACCACATGCTTCTTATGAGTTGCAAGGACCCAGGGTCTCTCTGCCCTTGGTTTCCTGTCTATCTACACTCAAAAATAAATAAATCATAATAAAAAAGGCAAAAGCCTCTTCAGATTTTTTTTCTTGGTTCTCTCTTATGAAAGCACACACCTTTGATTCTTTGTAACCACACAATAAGCTTATCGTACCTCTTGAGAGATAAAGTCCATGCCATTTTCCCTAGAGAGAAGGCAGCGGATTTACTGTTAGGCTACCAGTAGGTTTAATTTAACTGATCTTGCTATTATTGAAATGACAAAGGCAAGTATGGGTTTGGTTGGTCTCATACTGACACAGAGGATAATTCCTTAAAGACTAGCACACCAGCTGCAGCATAGACCCTTTTGAACACACACACCAATGTCTTAATGCTAATACTGTGTTTTCTATAGACCCTAGCAGTTATGTGATAACTCTGAGACCCTTGTGGTAACGGAAGAGTTTTGCCTATGAGCTCTACTACAGATCTCTATAAAGGCAGCTGGATTGATCTGGTGCGATGGTCTGAAATTTGACAGTGTAATTCTAATTAAATGAGACTTGTGGTAATATAGGGTAAGCTTGGGGCGGCCATAGCTTAGTGGGTAGAGAGTCTGTGTGGTAATCAGAAGGTCACCGGTTCGCCTCCCGGTCAGCCCATGTCTACATGGTGAAGTGTCCCTGAGCGGCACTCTTAAACCCTAACAGTGCTCCCCTGCGCACTCATCATTACCATTTGAACAGCCAACTGCTGGGTGAAGCTGAAACCCCACCGGAGTGTCAAAAGGTCTAACCTCCTGTAACTGAGTGGGTAGAGAGGCCGTCTTGGAATTGGAAGGTCGCCGATTCGTACTGTATACAGTTATATTGCCAATGCATAGGAATTAATACATGTACCCATTTGTACACTGAGTGTACGGATGGATATACATTAACTGATTATTGTATTTGCCAATTGATCGTTTTTAAGAGCCCTCCAGTGCCACATACCCCCTGAATGCCCTCCTGGGCATTAACATTACCTCATCCCACCCCTGGCTTTCCTGTTAGGTCTGATTTATGAAGAAAAATTACTGAAGCCAACTGACTGCTCACTTTGCTTTTAAAAGTCAAAAAGCCTTCTTTAGCGCTCTGGGGCTAGACACTGAAAGACTTTGATCACCCTCCTTTCAGACGGTACACAGTCTGGCCCCGGAGCCATTTTCAAATGGGATTGGGAACGTTCAGGATTCAAGAGTAACCCCTGGGTGGGTATAGGGCCATTCTGGAAGGGTAGAGTGGTCTGAGGTTGTGCGTGTCCCTGGATACTGTGCTAAGGTTAGCTTGGTGGTTTCCATGTAATTTACTTATAATTATTGGGTTCGGCTTTGGTATATAAGCTGGGGAAGGTAAGCTACTGCAAAGTCCATTCCCACAGCCAATGCCAGACCCCAGCACCGGAGGTCCTTTGTGTGTGTGTGTGTGTGTGTGTGTGTGTGTGTGTGTGTGTGTGTGTGTGTGTGTGTGTGTGTGTGTGTGTGTGTGTGTGTGTGTGTGTGTGTGTGTGTGTGTGTGTGTGTGTGTGTGTGTGTGTGTGTGTGTGTGTGTGTGTGTGTGTGTGTGTGTGTGTGTGTGTTCTATATACATATTCCGTGTGCATAATATGCCTGTGTATGCATACAGTATACAGTATACATATATGTGTAAGTGTGCCTTTAATAAACCGTGTACATGCATGTGTGCGTGCAAGTATGATTAAACAAACAATTTGTTTCTCTTTCCGCCCACTTGCTTTCATCTTGTCTCCATGTCTAAAGTGCTCCATATTTCTACACATTTCAGTGGCAGTGTGGCAGAACTACAGAGAAATTCACAAAGGCTTCTGCTGTCCTTTGGTGGGACTTACCCAACATAATATTATGTTTCTATGCTGGTGTCCAACCTTCCATGGGAAATGCAATTGTACTTGCTTGACTGGTGACTCAGTTGGTGTAATTGGCGGTATAGAGTAGGGACACTTCAAAGATACTTTCATTTTTCTCATTTACTCCCACACACTCAGTCACACTTTAGGTTTTTGGTACAATTCTGTCGGTTAAAACGTCAATCCGTAAGTAGTAAATGCAAATTTAACACCATGAGATTCAAACCCTGCTCTCCCACATGGGAAACCAAACATCTCCCGCTCAACCCAAGGGGGAATCCACCCTTAGACGCCGGGGGAGGGCGTATGAGCTTCAGGCAGGGCTACTTGTCAACCAGTAGGTGTCCTACCAAATACGTGAGTTGCTGTTTTTTTTTTAGACCCCATCTCCCAGACAGCGTTCCTCCCATAGCGCGGCGAGATGGTCCAGCCAATAACAGAACAGTTAGGCAGTCAGCACTTCTGGCAAGAGTACGAGAACAAGCTGAAGCCTACACTCCATGTACACTCGCTGTTTGATGCTCCACGCGGCCTGGAGAGCCAATCGCTCCTCCAAAAGCAAATTACCATTTGGGACCAAACTATTTCTGGGTTAAGCTGGAGGACTGAGTGTGGAGTGAGTGAGTGAGCAGATATTTGGGTATTGGAATTTGGCTATAGGGTCCCAATTTCTCAATGGAAGAGTATAGGGAGACCACCTCCAACCACTGCAGATATTGTATTTTACTGTAAAGATTGGTTAAAATACTGTTTTATTCATTAAAATATGCGGATTGAGGTTTTATCATAGCATTCGTAAATAATTTTAGTGATTGTTTTATTATACTTAGGAGAGTCAGTCGGGTGGGGTTAAAAGCATCAGGACAATTCATATCATGTCAGGTAAGGCAGGTTGTCATTTTAAAAAAATAGCAAATTAACTTTCAAATGTCTCCCCTTTGATTATCTAATGTTTTCTGATGAGTCACCCCATGTTACAAACCCCACCCATCTGGCACATATAGGAAAAAATCTAACAAACCACAAAATAAGTCATAACAACACCTCAGGCCAGCTTCTAGCCGGCTGTCAAACTTTGCTTGTATGCCACCATTTCTGTCTCTCTCTCTCTCTCTCTTATGCCATTTTCCTGTTGACTGTGCTATGAAATAAAAATGAAAGTGCCATAATATTTACATTTTAATGAGAGGATTTTCAAATCTGTCCTCGAGAGGTTGAGTGTTTCTTGATTTTCTACTTAGCTGCGCTGTACCTATGGTGGCCTTCAAACACCCCCCTCGAGAGGGAGCTTTGAGTGTTTTTCTGTGTCCTGCTGAGTTGGCGTGAAGTCACCTGGAGCTAGACTAGTCTCCATTTTTAGACATCTGGCTTGGCAGAGAGCCGACTGGACGTGGGCAGAATCTAATGCTAAAAACAGACTTGTTTCACTCTTACATCAGCTGTGTAGCTAACACACTGGACCCCAGCGACTTTGCTTTTCATGGTAGATGTCTAGGGAACTGCAATGCAGTGAGTTCTTAGAGGAAAGCAGCTTCCCCATACATGTGGGGTTATTATGATTAGGGACATAAGCTAATCGTTAAACATTACTCAAGCTCAAACAAGCCTCAAACAAGTATTTGAAGAAAGCCATAAAATGAGCCATTCAGTTCAAAGATAATACTTGCCCTCATATAGTTGCTGGGACACTTGAAGCTATACAGGGAAATACAGCTATACAGGGAAACTATAACAATAATTAGTGAAAAGTCACTCAAAAAGAGGAGAAGTAACTAGATGTGAGATGTTGCTGGTATTGAACGTTACTTTCCAGTAAAACTTTGCTCCCCGTATAGACAACAATAGAATACCGTGATTGTACTGGTCAGACAGAGGCATGCTAACTGTCTGAGAGCCTCAGACTCTAATACAACAAATATTCCCTTGATGAATAAAAGTGGGAAAAATCCTGAAATGCCAAGCAAATTTGTCTTCCTTATATGCTTCCCAGCAAGCACAGTCAGGACCCGGACCAATCAGTGACGTCTCGATTGGGGCTAGATCAAGTCAAACCAAGACAAGTCAGATCTGGCCCAGAATATCACCTGATTTCAACCAAAATTAATCCTGACCACAAAAACGTCACCTCCAGGACGTCATCTAAACACATTTCTCATCACCCAAAATGTCCATATGATGTCCCGGTGATGACGTCCTGTAAATGACGTAAAGATCATCCCCATATGGGCTGTGATCTGGCCTAGTCCTGAACGTCACCGGGGTGATGACCGGGCGTCATCATAACGTCATCATGACGTCATTGTGCTTGCTGGGTTCTGTTGCCTCATTCTAGACTCTTGAATCTATATTAGCTTAGTCTCAGTAGGGTAAAGATCTACTCAACAGTACCAGCAATGTTATATCCACTTAAACCCTATGTACTTAGTTGACAGGGGGTACCCCAGGGGTCTATACTTTCCCCTTCCTTTTTTCCCTCTAGTCTAATCCTCTTCATGAATGTAACGCTCATTGTAAAGTGCTTTAGATTCAAAAGGCGCTACATAAATGCTCCATTTACCATATGAAACACAAACATAAATGATCACATACAGAGTTAGAGGTGACATAAAGTTGGCATCTTGATATTGCTGATAGATATTTACGTGAAAAAAACCCCAATTTATGTTAATACCATCAGCTGTGTTTACCCAAGTGTCTGCTGTGAAAAGGGTCTACTCTACAGGATAACGGAGTGGTAACGAAATGGCCATTCAGGTTGAATATCAGGCAAGTGCGTCTGTTGTGATATCCTACCATTCGTTGTTGTCGGGCAGAAACCTCTTATCTCCATATTGTATACTTTTTATCGTTTTGTTCATAAATTCATTCCCTACTTTATCATACTACAGTGTCACTCAAATGGAGCAAATATAGCAGATCTACAAGCTCAAAACACGTCAAACCGCGACGCGTTTTGAGCTTACAGATCTGCTTTATTTGCAATTTTAGAATTTGAATCCTGAGAAGTAACAGTTTTGGACATATGAGGTTTTCACCCGACAGTGACGAAAGGCTTTTATGGCCGTGTTCAGAGCCTCTCATCTCAGTTACAGAACACCCTCAGCGCCAAGGCCAAATACATCATTCAGACGCTGCTATGCCATGTGCTTTTGTGCTCCATTTTCTCCGCTTTCTGTAGATAATTTCTCTCTGTATGGAGCTGGAGATGAACAGAGCTTGGGGTTTTGTCCCTGGGTGGAAATACGGTGCTGCAGAAACTGTACGCTTGCAGGGGTAATAAAACCTGCATATTGGACCTTGAAGGATCATTTCTTCCCACCAGAGGAATCAATATGAGATTTATAATCCCTCTCAACTAGATGAGAAAGCATAAAAAGTGTGTTTGTGTTTAGGTCACCAGTTTTACATCCCAAGACCATTCCCGGTTGAATAAGTAATATTTTCTACTTGAAGCTACAATTCAGGACTTTTTTTTAATGAATAAAGCAATATTTTAACAGTCTGTAGAGTAGAATTATGTTACAACAATGTAATTGTCTGCAGTGATTGGAGGTAGTTTCTACTATTCCTCTGAGACATTTAGACCCCGGTGTCATTTACTACAAAAAAATACATGTTTAGAAATTAAATTGAAAGTTTAGAAATGTTTTAAAAATCGAAAAAATGTGTCACATACACACGTTGTGAGCTTGTAGATTGGCTATTTTCACTAGTTTGGGAGACATAAAATTTCTCTTGAGCTAAAAAGTTGGGATAAAACACCTACTTTACTGGTTGACAATCAATCAAGTTTTTTTTAAGTAGAAGGCACATTGGATAGGACACTAAATGCATCACTATCTTTACTGTAGTTTGACATGGTTGCAATGATCTTTCTGTCGGGGACTGATATAAAACGTACGGATTGTAGCTGTAACTGTCTAGGTGCCTCTCACCTAGTAGTAGACAGCTCCTTTTCAATGGCCTCTCATTGACAAGGAATTACTAGTAGGCACGTCAGTCCCTTCCCTAGTGACGAACCCCTAATGCTGATATTATAGTGTACACCTTGATGTAAGCAATGCAGCTACAGCTATGATGAATCATGGCTGTGTTACATTTAGGTATGTCAATGTCTATGATGCACATTGGCACACCCATGGATCTGGGCACACCTAAATCTAACACACCCATTATTCATTTCATTAGGTGCCTCTTGTTTTTTGCCCTCTGCAGTTTTTAACCTGTATAGAAAAAAACAAACTACAATATCAGCCTACGGCAGTTGTTCTCACACTTCTTTGGCTCAGGGCATCCCTGTAAATAATAGTGTAGTGCTCAGAGCCTCTGCCTGATGACCAAAAGCCTAATATCTCGGCTTAAACCACCTTAAAACCACTTGATGTTCATGCTGCCTTCTCTCCTACATCCCTTCCTCATCTCCCAGCGAATGCGCGCACACGCACACGCACACGCACACGCACACGCACACGCACACGCACACACACACACACACACACACACACACACACACACACACACACACACACACACACACACACACAATATGACATTTAAACATGGTCACGTGACATCCATTTTGCGTGTGTGTTCACTGTAGTCTAATTTCAACTACAGTACAGTATATATTCATTTTGCATGTTGTACAATTTATTAATTTGGGGTATTCAGCAATTTTGCAGGTACAGTATAAGGTATTTGACTGTAGAAGGAAACATTTTGAAGTAGAAGCTATATGTATATTATAATTGTATTCAAATTGTTTAAATAAGTAAAAGTTACAAATATAACTTCTTCTATGAGCCTTATCTTTCTTAGAGCCTGAATGACTCCACTGTACTGTTAGGAGGTTCAGTAATCAGAAAGCATTGAGTCAATGTTGTGTTTGGTATAAAGCATGTGCACCTGCATGCTAACTGCTATGTTCAAGGTGACTTGTAAAGCCGTGGGTTCACAGTTACAACGTGTGTGAACTGCCAAGTAAACACTATCGTCGCTGTGGGGCAGAAACCTCTTATCTCCATACTTAAAGGGATACTTCACTTTCAAATAAAATAAACATTAAAAAAAATTATTAAAAAAAATGAAAGAAGTTATGGCAAAATAAAGGCCCCCTCACGCATTAGAGTGTCCTACTAATGTGTGAGGGGGCCTTTATTTTGCCATAACTTCTTTCATTTTTTTTTAATAATTTTTTTTAATGTTTATTTTATTTGAAAGTGAAGTATCCCTTTAAATGAATGGCATGCCCTGCTTGATCATACTACAGTGTCACACAAAACAAAAGTATAAAAAATAGCAGATCTGCAAGCTCAAAACACATCGCACTGCTTGTAGATCTGCCATTTTGGAATTTGGTTCCTGAAAACGTTTCCACCCGACAGAGACGAAGTACAACATCCTGACCTCTGCACTGCCTTCAGTTTCAAGTCTCACAAGAGGCATAACAGTTGGGGTGCAACAATGAATCTAACTGATCGATTTGATCGATTATAACAAATTAATCGACAATTGATACACTTTAAATGATTGATGAATAATCAATCCCTGTTTCAAGCATATCGTCGGTGTCCAGCCGGGACCAGCTAACTCCATTTTCATTTTTTTTTTTTTTTCATAAATCAACGCTATTGAACCCCTCTACATCTGTGTAATTTTTTTTTTAATAATAACATATGAAAAGTATTAAAAAGCGCCTCTGACGAAAACTCCTAACTCCATTGGACCCTCAAACTGTCCGTCAAAAACAAACAACTCCCCCCTCCTCTTAGGCTCTCAGAGAAGCTCTGCTCTGTATGAGGCAGACAGGGAGAAGATTTTTCAATGCTTTTGGGAGAACATAAACTGGGAAGAGAAGAGAATGTATGTGCAAGGATTGATAGATGTCACCCCAGTAAAGAGGAGAAGGGTGTCTTCACAAAGGTCATCTGCTCGTGTTTTCTTTTTAAATGTTAATGGACAGAGAATGAGTGTGTGCAGGAGTTTGTTTCAAACATCTCCAAGAGCTCAAGGAGATCATGCCAAAAGACTTTCACAGCTTTTATGACAATCTAAAGCACTAAGAAACACCCACCACACACACACAACACACAACAGTGTGATAATAAAATGTTGATAGGTATATGATAGGTAAATTCAACTGTGGTTGTTATTGTTAGTGCAGTAGGCTACAGATTTGATAGGCTACAGATTCTATTTTTCATGAATGTATTTTGTATTTATATGCCATTTATTTATTGTTGGTGTGCCATGATTGCTTTTGTTAAATACATGATTGAGTATTGAGGCAGAATTGTTTGTTGCACTCAACTGTAGAAGAACAACAGTGGTAACAGTTAGATCCATGGTTGTTTACAATGCATGTTAAAATAAAAGTTGTTTAAGTACAGAATTCAGCTTGATCTATACTTAGTATATGAGGATGGCGCTCACCATAAATAGCTGATCTCCAAGCTCACAATGTGTTGTGATGTGTTGTGAGCTTTGAGATCCATTGCCAGCTGTTCTTATCAATGATGGACAAAACCTCCTAACTCCACTTGCGCTGGATTTGTGTTTGGACAAAACTCCTAACTCCACTTGAGCTGGATTTGGGTAAAGTGGTGATAATATAATGACACATGCAAGTATCTGATAATTTATAAAGTCACAATACCAAGTTTGATGAGGCAGTATTGCTTTGTTTTAAAAATATAAGGTTTTCTTCATTTTCAGAAAAATTGATATTTTGTTTTTCATTTCCTGAACAATTACCATTTTGGATTTAGCTGGTTCCGGCCGGACAACAGAGATATAAAATAAGCACATTTTCAAAACATTTCACAAAAATAATCTCACAATGAATCGAAATGGTTCCCTGGTACTAAATATTTTCAGATGGGGGTCCACAGAGAACCACAGGTGTAGTGTGTGTGTGTGTGTGTGTGTGTGTGTGTGTGTGTGTGTGTGTGTGTGTGTGTGTGTGTGTGTGTGTGTGTGTGTGTGTGTGTGTGTGTGTGTGTGTGTGTGTGTGTGTGTGTGTGTGTGTGTGTGGTCCTCCTGGCTCAGTAGAACAAAACAGATCAATTTGGTGTCTTGACCCTGAAGAGAGGAAATATGTTCTTTTGTGTGTCTTTGAGATGATTCTTGCCGGCAGTCGTTCAAATAGTTGTTTTCACTCTCTGTGTGTGTGTGTGTGTGTGTGTGTGTGTGTGTGTGTGTGTGTGTGTGTGTGTGTGTGTGTGTGTGTGTGTGGCCTCTTCTCCCTCCTGTTGTGGCTGACTGACAGTGTGACTGAGTTCTAGTTCTTGTAGCACAAGTGTAATGAAACAAATACATGTTTATTAAAAATGGACAGAAATGTTTTTAAAGACACTTAACAGAAAAATAGGTTTTTACAGCTACATCTCCACAAGGATAAGTACAAATCTGTGTTTGTGCGTGCGTGTGTGTGTGCGTGCGTGTGCAGTGTGCGTATGCCTGTGTGTGTGTGTGTGTGTGTGTGTGTGTGTGTGTGTGTGTGTGTGTGTGTGTGTGTGTGTGTGTGTGTGTGTGTGTGTGTGTGTGTGTGTGTGTGTGTGTGTGTGTGTGTGTGTGTGTGTGTGTGTGTGTGTGTGTGTGTGTGTGTGTGTGTGTGGTCCTCCTGGCTCAGTAGAACAAAACAGATCAATTTGGTGTCTTGACCCTGAAGAGAGGAAATATGTTCTTTTGTGTGTCTTTGAGATGATTCTTGCCGGCAGTCGTTCAAATAGTTGTTTTCACTCTGTGTGTGTGTGTGTGTGTGTGTGTGTGTGTGTGTGTGTGTGTGGCCTCTTCTCCCTCCTGTTGTGGCTGACTGACAGTGTGACTGAGTTCTAGTTCTTGTATACAGAATCCAAATGTCTCTATCCCAGTGTATATGATTGAATACTTTATATATAAAGTATTCATAGTGTCTGTGTGTGTGTGTGTGTGTGTGTGTGTGTGTGTGTGTGTGTGTGTGTGTGTGTGTGTGTGTGTGTGTGTGTGTGTGTGTGTGTGTGTGTGTGTGTGTGTGTTTGTGTGTGTGCTTGCGCGAGCATACAGTACATATAAGTGTGTGCACAATACAGTTGCACACATTATTGTCTGTGCTTGTCCATGTGTGTGTGTGCGTGTGTGCAACTGTGCGTACGTGCGTTTGTGTGTGTGTGGTTGTGGTGACACAGTGTTTGGACAGGCTAACTAATGGCCAGTGTTAAGTGTGTTGTTGACACTGTGTTATTACTGCTCTCTAGTGTTGCCTCGCTGCCAGAGGAGGAGAGGACGCACATTGGAAATTATACAGCCTTCTAATGCAATGCAGGAAAACAATGGAATATGCTCACATGCTGAGTGTTGGCATTACAATCAAATACAGCATATTGTTGCTGTCGGGCTGAAACCTCTTAAAACATTTTTTGTTTTGTAAATGAATGCCCTACTTGATCATACTAACAGCGTCACACAAAAGTATCAAAAGTAGCAGATCCGCAAGCTCAAACGCGTTTCGAGCTTGTAGATTGCTGCTTTTGCTGTTTTTGAATTTGAATCCTGAAACGTAACAGTTTTGGACATATGAGGTTTACGCCCAACAGAGACTATGTATTGTATCTACATTTAATGACTTTGTGGCTTTTTTTTTAGGTGTCTAATGTAATTCTAAGCTTCTTTTTTTTTGATAATCCAGTTTACAGAATAATGACTGCAGACATTAAGCAGATTGACTCCGTTGACCTCAGTGGACATTGAATCCCAAACCCTGTCCATTTTTTATGGGTTGAGTAAATATCCCTTTATATTTCTGTTTTGTTTTTAATTATATTTTTTTCAAAAGTTTTTTTTTTTAATCCAAAAACGATTAACAATCTTTCATGAATTAAAACGAATTCAAACAATTTTCAAAATAATTTCATGAATTCATGTAAAAACATTAATAATCAGAGAATCTGAATCAAGAAATTCCATAATTAGGAAAAAATAAAGAAAGAAAACACTGTAATGTCATACAGCAACCTTTAAACAGTCTTCAAAAAGGATCCCTAAACTACAAATGAGAGAGCGTAGGAAAAAAAACAGCTTGGTAATGTCTCCCTCCCCAAAGTGCTTTGTGTCTCTCAGCGTTCACCATCGCCTCCCCGTCAACCGCATTGGATTTACTGTGTGGGGGGAAAACTGAGGCGCATGTGTACAGTAAATATTTAGATGTCAGACTGAGTCGTATATGGTGGATTTATAGACAGTATAGATTAAATCAGAGAGAGAGAGAGAGAACTGAAGATGGGAGCAGAAAGCAGGGAAGACCCAGATTACAGGGTGCTTTGTCCATCCCTGTCATTATGGGGCTTTTTACTGCTGTGATTCTGGTATCTAATAGACCTGTCTTTAAAGCAGTCGGCTGAATTGAAATCAGGCGGCAAGCAAGCATTGACTCTTGGAAATGAAGCTAGTATGGAAGTCGCTGATCCCCCGGCTGCAAAATCATATTCATTCCATTGGAGTCAATGGTGACTTGACGTGACTTCACAGCACGTTTTACACGTTTAATTACCTTAGTAAACCTTTTCAATCGCTAGTTTCAAGTCGTCTTCCCACAGCATGATATGCGTTTCAGTGAATTATGGTCCCATTCATTTTAAAATTGATGATAAAGCAGGGTATATTTTCAGGGCTTGTGATTGGGTTCTACTGAATGAAGACCCACCGTCGCTTCCCTTCCACTCCATAGCATTAGTTTACGGTTCCAGAATCGGGACCGGAAATCAAAGATGATGGATTTTTTTGCTGAAATAGAGGCTTCAAAACGGGTCTGTAGAAACCAATGGGTGACGTCACACACACAACACACACACACATGAAGATGTCTTGAGTTTTCTGTTCAAATCTACTGCTGAAGCCCTGAGAAAACTGATCCGGAACAGGAAATGTTTATGCCACCTTCTGGAAAAGGGAACTACAGTTATGCACCAAGACTATTGCTTTCAATTCATCCCATTCCAGGAAAAATAACAGGTTTCATTTCAGCTGGTGTTGTACAGATTCCAGGTTTTTTACATCACGTCAAGATCGGTCCTAGTACAACGAAATTAATTGGACTGTGTTACCAGGAGACGACTTACTGTATTCAGCCGTTCTAATACTACAGCTGTCGTTCGCTGTGAGCAAAGTGGGTCGTGTAACCAGGGACCATAGGCACACTTGTTTCCAGGGCAACGGTCACCGCGGGAATGGCGGTGTGGAGATAGAGAGAGCTGTCAGAGTTGATGTACAGTAGAGGAGATAGTAGACTCCATACTCTGATTACTTCACTTAACACAGCGGTTCCCAACCTTTTCTGGATCAGGGCCCACTTGAAAATCTGTCGAGCGTCTATACGAACACAATTGGCCCGTGTTCGGGGGAGGGAAGGCGGACGGGGAGCGTGATATGGACAAAGGATATGGATATAGACAAAGGCTCTACGTTAAAAATTGGTTAAAATAAAGAAATGTGTGGGGAGGAATTAATTGGCATAACAACTAAATTGGGGAGAAAAAGGGTTAAAAATAAAGAAATGTGTGGGGAGGATTAATTGGCCTAACAACTAGATTGGGAAGAAAAAGGGGTCAAAATAAGTTCAGTATGTTGTAAAGATGTTTATTTCCTTACAGTGTAACTCATCTTCAGTGGCCTTAATTGAGTCTTGTTACTTTATTCATATGAGCTCAGATCAGATGCAGTCTTTTCCATGGTCCACAGCACATATTTCTCTCAAGCCGCTAGTGCTTTTTTCATGGGCTCTTTAATAACCAGGATGAAAATGCTGCTAAGATTAGATGTCGAAAAACTGAGAATAAATCCCTAATGTAGTAGCTCATTATTTCTACCAACTCGATGAGAAAGGCGCCATTAACTTGTGCTCTCATCTGGGTAAAATTAAATAAGAGCAAGAGTGTGATGAAATGAGAATAGTAGCATCCCTTGCAATGTTGATTGCCGTGCGTCACTTTTCCCTCTACAGAGGTGGCATATTTTCAGCTGAACAAAGTAGCGTCAAGTCAAGTGACATTTGGCTCTTCAACACTCACCGTTGAAGTGCCTTTGAGCAAGGCACTGAACCCCTATGCTCCAGTGTAGCTGTTAAGTTGCTAGTGAAGTATGAAGCAAGGCATTGCTGAAAATGAGCATTCGTGCTCAGTGCTCATTCATGCAACGTGTCGCAATGCGAGCTTATAGATTGTCTATTTTCACTATTCATCATACAACAAAGTATATAGGGCTTAAGTGATTAAGCCTACGGTACATCGCATGTGATTTACCCTTACCCTCTGTGTCTCTCTTGTCTCCAGAGCTCCCATCTGGCTATGATAGACACCCTGATGATGGCGTACACGGTGGAGACAGTGAACGTGGAGAAGGTGATGACCTGTCTACGTCAATACTCCACCCACGACCCTGAGATAGAAACACCCTACGACACAGAAGACGCAGTCACCACCTGGATGAACAAGGTGGGTGGTACGGTGGTGGTACGGTGGTGGGTAGGTATGTAAACATTTACATACCTCCGCCAATGGTTCTCAAACTATTTTAATTTCAAGGACCCCCATAGCCTATAAGGAACCCCCTCCAGGAACCCTGAGCGTCCCTGGACCCCACTTTGAGGATCCCTGACCTCCGCCATGGACATAATGTTTTCGACTCCCATCTGTCCGTCTGTTTGATAACTCAACTTGATAGCAGTTCATAACTGCTTGAGGATGCCTCTAGCAGTTATGAACGGATTTGCATAAAACTTGGTGCAAATGTTGGCCCTGGACCAAGGATGGACTGATCAGGTTTTCATGCTGATGGACCAAAAGGGGGCGTGTCAGAGGGCATGGCCTGGCACAAAAATGCACATAACTTCTGAACAGATTAACATAACACAACAATGCTTTGAAAAACGTTTTTATCAAGGGCCCAGGAAGACATGAAAATAACCGACATACAAGCTCACAATGCATCACGGATGTGACGTGTTGTGAGTGAGTACATTGGCTATTTTCAGCGTGCGACACCATCGTAAGACGGAGCATAAATTAGGCATAACTGGTCACATGCATCAGGAAGTTTTATTGGCTGAGCAATTTTTTTCTAGTTGTGTTTGTGTGTATATTTGGATATTGGGCTATATTTTTATAAACATCATATAATCTAATAGGGTAGTATCTTTTGCTAGGTTTGTTAGTTAACCGTGCCTGACAAATGTCCTGCTGGTCTAATGAGGATAATTTTAATACAAATCTCTCCCAAAAATTCAGATTATATGCACATTATAATATAATACAGTATTAGTCAGTGGATTGGAGTGGAGTTTTAGTGACATCTATTAGCTGCCGTGCCTATATTTCCTATAATGATACTGACAGTAGAAGGGTGAGTCCTGTAGCACCGCACTCTGAGCTTATGTAATACTGCTGCTGTGTGTTATGTAGTTATGGAATATGTATGTAGAGTATGTGGATCTATCTGGACAGTATGATGAGAGAGAGAGAGGACGGTTCAATGGCTGCTTACCCTGTGGCTTGGACCACACGCACAGCTGTGTGTGTGTGTGTGTGTGTGTGTGTGTGTGTGTGTGTGTGTGTGTGTGTGTGTGTGTGTGTGTGTGTGTGTGTGTGTGGCAGTGTGCTCTTTATTGTACAACAGGACACTGTCTGCTTACATTCCTATTCTAAGAACACTGGGCTGATACCAACACTGGACACACACGCTCACAAATATGCACACATGCGCGCACGCACGCACAAACAAACACACAAATTCAATGCAATGACAGATGCAAACAGAGCAGACATATCTCTCTCTCTCTCTGTCACACACACACACACACACACACACACACACACACACAGACACACACACACACACATACACATACACATACACATACACATACACATTCACATTCACATTCACATACACATACACATACACATACACATACACATACACATACACATACACATACACATACACATACACATACACATACACACACACACGCATGCGTGCCCACTGTCCACGAACACACACACTCAAAGATACACACATTAATGCAATGACAGATGCACACAGAAACATGCAAGGCATACAAAGCGCACACATGCATATTCTCTCTCTCTCTCTCTCTCTCTCTCTCTCTCTCTCTCTCTCTCCCTCCCTCTCTCTCACACACACACACACACACACACACACACACACACACACACACACACACACACACACACACACACACACACACACACACACACACACACACACACACACACACAGGCAGGCACACAGACACATACACTAGTGTGGTGAAGTGTGTTGTGTTGTTGGGTTCTAAGCAGCATATGTTCGCTGTAGGAGTGATCTCATGTTTAAACAACTCCAACTGTCGTCAGCTCCACTAACGACTCACTGGAATACAAAACACTGCATGTTTATTCAAGCTTTATAATTACTGTAAGAAAAAAAACATTCATTTGAAGGTTTTTATTATTCTAGCAACGATTATCAAGGTTTATTTGTAAAGCACATTTCTTAACCCATTAATAACTGAGACCGATTCTAAAAATGCCCTCTAAATTCTAACAGTTTTCTGAAAAACGTGTGTTGCTATATAGCTAAAATCTTAAATTACCCAGATGCTTTCCCAGTTTTGATTGGCTAAACTGCATGTAGATCAAAGTATTTGACACTATCAGCACATTCATTATTTAATTGCCTACGTATTAAATCCTGAGTGTTTAATTTAACTTGGAGAGTGTACAAATGTGACCAAAAGGATCCGTATAGGGGTCCAATTGGTTACATTTGTAACCAGAATTACAAATGGATTAAAACTGAGGATTTTACTGTGTATTGTTATTGTTAGATATCAGCTGATATCTAGCTTGGCCAGGCGCTCCATCCAACACAATCGGCAGTGTTCACTGTGTCGCTGCATTAGCGACCCCTGCTGGTTGGTCGGGGTGCCTGTTCAGCGGGGAGGGGAACTACGGGAGATAGCAGGAAATTTCTTGGACATTACGGTCTCCTGTGTCAGGGAACATGTGGTTGTCTGGCAATGGATCTCACCTTGGGATCCATGGTCCCCCAGGGCTCCTTGAGGGGGTTCCAGGGGGTTACGGTTAGGGTTAGGGTCAACTCAATCTGGGAACCCGGCGCCAAATGAAAAGGAAAAACAGCGCCCTCTGCTGTTTTTGACTATCTCAGTTGGCTCTGGGAGGAAGAAAACGTAGCACACGTGCGCAAGGAAACCGGGGTTTTGGTCTGCCTTCAGCGCATCACTTCCGGTGGTGCGACTATGTTTTCATTCCCACTAACAATATTTCTACACGGAACACTAACACCACTTCTCCCAGAGAACATGGATCGTTTTGGTTATAAGCCCACTTGTTTCTATGATGAAAGAGCAAGTTAAAATGTGAATATCTTTCCGTGGTTTTGTCTGCTCCGTGGACGCTATTGTTAAATGAGTGTCGGTTTGTTTCGAGTGGGGAAGGATCGCCGGACACGTGAATCCCGCCCACTACATTTGATTGGGTAAAGCGCGGCCTGCTTCCTGATCTGAAGGCACGCCCACTTGTAGGCTACTGCGTACATGTTATGACGAACCTCCCCGACAGATTCAAACGCAGAGCAGAATCTGTTCTTGAGAGATTAGGGTCAACTAAATAATTGACATTTTGTATTCACCTTTATTACATGTAAAAGTACAAGAATGTCTATTTTGATCACTGTTATCTTAGACAATACATAGATAGTCAATTAATTCTGGACCAAATGACAGACCATATTGAACCACATTTTGTATAACAATGCATATTTTAGATTGCGGTCCCAGAGATCATCAGAGAGAGATCATGGCCTGATCAATGCATACCAAATTGGGGTTCTTTAAAATAAAAAAAGTTGAGAATCACTGTTCTACACTCTCCACAGACCAACAGTGGAGGTTGCCGGCAAATTGCCAATTACTAACTCGGGGGATAAAACGGGTAAAAATCCATATATCAGCTGTTATTGTTTTTCGTTAATTTATCACATTAACCTACTACTATACCTACAGTCCCTAGAGTGTTGTGACTGTCTTAGTTAGATCTTTGTTTAAAAAATATCCTGGGTCTGAATGGCACATTCAATTTTTCTTTTTACAAAAAAGCATTAAGTACATTCATAATCACAATGTCATGGGTTTGAGTGCAGCGCTACACCAGTGTTACACATCCTACATAAACACAACTTATTATAATGCATGCTATGTATTAATATCCATCTCTCTCTCTCTCTCTCTCTCTCTCTCTCTCTCTCTCTCTCTCTCTCTCTCTCTCTCTCTCTCTCTCTTTCTCTCTTTCTCTCTTTCTCTCTTTCTCTCTCTCTCTCTCTCTCTCTCTCTCTCTCTCTCTCTCTCTCTCTCTCTCTCTCTCTCTAGGTGAACGAGTGTTTGAAAGAAACGGTGTCTCAGGAGCAGAGGAAGGATTCACAGAGCTCAGAACCTGCAGGGAGTCCACGGGTGGGTGTCTCTCCTCCCACTGTTCATGTCTTCTTTCTCCACTTATCTTTCTCTCTCCTCCTCTTCTTCTCCTTCTTCTCCACCCACCCGTTCTCTCCTTTCATTCTCTCT
>NC_137607.1:44872801-44887801 GCF_963280865.1 Gymnoscopelus braueri | reverse complement strand
ACGCCTCGATCCTCCCTGCTTCTGTTTCGTCTTTACAGTTGTGTAAATTTGCCCTTGTCAAAGCATATATAGCTTGCTGCTTAGCAGAAATTGAAACTCAAAAATATGTTTTAAAGATGTTTTAAAATGTACGGAAATGACAAACAGATGACAGCTTTTCTCTGCTTTCGGGAAGTGTAGTTCCAGACTCTATATAGCATTCAGAGATTGTGGAAAATTAGTCTGGCAACGCGAGACAAATTTTGACCAAATGTGAGCTTGTAGATCAGATATCTTCGCGTGACATCGTTATTCGACGAAGTATAACGAAGGGCTTTTTAACCATTTGAACCCCACCATCCATATTATGGGGGAAACATTCACCAAAAATAGCAGATCATGCGACACGTTGTGAGCTTGTAGATCGGCTATCTTTGGCAAAGCGATTTGGTGTGGATGGAAAAAAATCTGTCCAAGTACAGTTGCAACTCAGGTGTCAAGAATAGAGGGTTTAAGCGGTTAAGGGCTGTGGTAGAACTGTCCAGTTTCCAACAGTTCATGTGTGTTCCCTCAGCGGTCCATGCTCAGTCAGTACTGGAGGTTAAATAGAAATCATACTATTATATGTGTCATCCTAATATTATGTGTGTTGCCATCCATCACCCCATGGCAACGTGAACTCAGTGCCAGTTATCTCCGAGATGTGTCCCCCGTAGACAACCACTCTCAGACAGTAAGGGATGGACAGATGGGGGGAGACAGATGTACAGTACTGACTGTATCACCAGCTCTTTTTATTTTAAGTCTTGGTGCTGTACGCTGAGGTAAAAGACAAAAGAACAGACCTGAGGTTTGTCTCCGACGCAAAGGCAGCACTGGGACAGACGGATGGACGGACGGACAGACAGACAGACAGACAGACAGGCAGGCAGGCAGGCAGGCAGGCAGGCAGGCAGGCAGGCAGGCAGGCAGGCAGGCAGGCAGGCAGGCAGGCAGGCAGACAGACAGACAGACAGACAGACAGACAGACAGACAGACAGACAGACAGACAGACAGACAGACAGACAGACAGACAGACAGACAGACAGACAGACAGACAGACAGACAGACAGACAGACAGACAGACAGACAGACAGACAGACAGACAGACAGACAGAGAGGGGCTTAGCCCTTGAAGTTGCTCAAAGCAGAACCAGGGCTCAATTGGACATGACTTCAGAGGATTTTAATTGTATGTGAGAGAAGCGGCAGCAGATGATTGAAGTCCAGATGTGTGTGTGGGTGTATTATTTGTAAATAAGGCACTATAAAGTAGCTTTTATAGTTAAACCCCCTACATCTGTCCTCCGGTATGACTTGGATCCATCAATGCTGTAATCAAATTGATATCACAACATTCTCAACACATGACCATCGTGGTACAACTTTCCAATGAGGAAATTCTATTTGGTTTAAATTTACAATTTAATTGACTATTTTGACGGTACAAGGTAATCTTTGTGGAAACATACTATACTAGTAGTCTCAACCTTTCTGTGTGCTCTTATGAATGAATGAGTGACTCGAATTACCATTATGAGATGAGGTCTATTGAATCAACCACGAAAAGCTTCCGGCTTCCTTTTCATCTGCCAGCAACAGTTTGCTTCAGGATGTCTCTAACTATCAGTGTTGAAGCTGTGCGCAAGTCAACCTCCCCTGAGTAAATAAACAGTTACATAACTTAGCCAAATAGCTTAAAATAAGTGTTATTTTGTGTGCGTGTGCAGCCCTAGCTCTCTCCCTTTCTCTCTCCGTACATCTCTATTGTAACTCTTACCACTGGAACTTTCACCACAAAAGCCAGCTGTCTACATGAATAAGAAAAACTACCGTTTCCCCTCTTTTCTCCCCAATTTAGTCATTGCCAATCCCCTCCCAATGCGTACTGTGGTCTCTGTTGCTGCCAAACTCGATTGTTGTTCTGTGGAGGAGGGTGTATAGAGACAACCACATGTCTCCCTCATACACAGAGTCCACTCAACAGACAATTGCTTTCACCAGGAGAGAGTCATTTGCTCTCTCTTCCCCCAATCCCCGTCCCCGCTGAGCAGGCACCCCAACCAACCAATAAGAGTCACTAGTGCGTCAAAAAGGACACAATCCCCTGCTCACTTCCCATCTGCGAACACAGACAGTTGTTTTCGAAGGAGCGCTCAGCCAAGCTGGCTCCAGCGAATTTAACCGTCACCTCTGTGGTGGTTTACCTCTATGTCCAATTTTATTGACACGTAGAATTGTAGGGGCGCAACAGTTAATCTAACTAATCGATTTAATCTATTATAAAACACAATTGTTAATCGATAATTTTACACAACAATTTGATAGAATAATTGTTAATCAATAGTTGCAGCCTTATATAGAATGTCAAATCTTTCTTTTTTCTCTCACTTTATCTCTCGTCAGAAACCTCAGGTTGGAAGTCTCTTCCACACCGGGAGCACAGTCAGAGAAGCTGCAGGCTTTGATACCGTTAGTGTGGGATGTTCTTGAAGGCACTCGTTTGAAGTTGAGCTCTCGCCAGCCACCTTCTCTTTGATACTTGTTGGTGAAGTGGAGAAATATGGCTTTTTAATGATGATCTGCTGTATATAATACAGAGAGACGAATATTATTATATAATGTCAATACTATTCACTAGAACTTACTGGAGTCCGATTATATTGTCAAGAGAAGGCATGGCTTAGTTTGCGATGGAATGAGTAACTAAACTAAATAGACAAACACATACATGAATGAGAAACACATGCCTCTCACACACACGCGCAAACGCACACGCACACGCACGCACTCACGCGCGCGCACACACACACACACACACACACACACACACACACACACACACACACACACACACACACACACACACACACACACACACACACACACACACACACACACACACACACACACACACACACACACACACACACACACACACACACACACATTGTCAGATAATACTGTGCCCACACATTGGAAGAACACATCTTAAAGAGTCAGTTGCATTGGTTGGCCATATGCCAGAACCCACATGGCAGAATCTGTTCTAAAAATGTCCATGTTCTACCAAAGGGAATTAATCAAATGAACTGGAATTAATTGGTGTCTTTTTTAATGGAACTGACTAACACTGGCATAGGCACGCACGCACGCACCCACACACACCCCCACACACACACACACACACACACACACACACACACACACGCTCTCACATTTCTGCTGATGGCTGATGTGTGGGCGTCAACTGCTGAGCTCATCGCTAACATCTAAAACACTGCTTCTCAATGTCGAGTTCAGGGACCACCACGGGGTCCAAAAGGACTGTAACAGCCCTGTAACTCTGAGAGTATACAAATGGAACCAAATGGACCCCAATACGGGTCCATTTGGTTCCATTTGTACACTCAGAGCTAAATCAACACTGAGGAGTTTACAGTATACATATACTTACAGACCCGTAAGGGTCCATTTGGACCGCTGGTGGGCCCCGGACCAGTCGTTACGTGAGAACCAGCTGGTTCTCACATAACGACTGGTAACAACTGGTAACGACTGGACTTAGAGATCACTGCAGCGATCTCTAAATTAACAAGCTAACTGGTGTGTTTTCCTGTGTTGTTGTTGTTGATGTCGCTGTGCTGCTGCTACAGTCTCCAACCAAGTGGTACATGAAGCTGGTTCCTGTAAGTCAGCTAGCCAATGCTACGCTATTCTGTCATCTATCCATCGTATCCATGGCGACCATATCATCATCCACGTTTTCCTCTCTCTCTCTCCCTCCCTCCCTCTCTTTCTCTCTCTCTCTCTCGCTCTCTCTCTCTCTCTCTCTCTCTCTCTCTCTCTTCCTCTCTCCTTCACACTCGATTGTTGTTACTCATCGATGTGTTTCTTCTTTCATCTCATCTCATCTCTCACTCTCTCTCTAACACAATGCATGGTGATGATGAGCTGCAATCCCTTTGTAGCTCAATGGATACAGCTTAGCGCAATGGTTCCCAGACTTTTTAAGTCGAGACCCAAAAGAGAAATGTTATGTGACCCAAACTAGTGAAAATAGACGATCTACAAGCTCACAACACTTCGCGATGCGATGCGACGTGTTTTGAGCCTGTAGATCTGCTATTTTCCCTACTTCTTAAAAGTATATATTTTTTAAATTATTTTCAAAAAAATATATGAATTTCTTTTAACTGATTTGTTTTAATAATAATTATAAACAAAATGTAGGAAACAAGAAATAAAGGGGTATTTACTCGCGACCCATAAAAAGTAGCTTAGCACTCACCAACATTACCATGCACCAGTGGTTCCCAAACATTTTGACTCGAGACCCTAAAGAAAAATGTGGTGATTCCCCGGGACTAGTGAAAATAGTCGATCTACAAGCTCTATCTATCTACAACTTCTAGATGTGCTATTTAAAATTCATGAAATTCTCTTAATTTCTGAAAATGTTTGAAATAATAATAATATATATTTTTTAATTGTAAACAAAAAAAGGGATATTTACTCGAGACCCACTGTTTGGGAAACACTGCCATACAGTATCTAGAGATTATATTCCCACTGGTCAGCAATACAATACTGATAAACACATTATGTTTGCCATTATGGAACTGACTGTTATGTTATAGACACATTAGAGACGGTTTCAGGCTAAGAAACCACTCAACTTAGAGTTGTGTATAGTTGAGTCACTTCAGCACCCTCTGCTGGACATAATAGCAGTGACAGTGACATACGGTATACATACATACATATGCGCAGTATTCACAGTTTAACTACAATAACACAACTACCCTGAAAGTTCCAGCCTCTGTGAAGGTCCTATCACAGAATCAAATGTTTGTAACAAGCTGGCTATCCCACAAAAAATAGCAAAATGACCCTTTCTTCCATTATTACTACAGCAGGTTGTTCTCAGTTTGTTTTGAGCCTACCCCTTCCCAAATGGCAAACATAGCCAATCTACAAGCTCACAACGCAACGCCTCGTGGCGCGTTGCTTGTGAGCTTGTAGAATGGCTATTTTCGTTTGTCTATTTTCGATAAATAAAATAAAATGTACAAAATAGGGAGACCGGTTTGAAAGTGGTTAATACAGCTAACCGGACAATGTTTTTACGCACGTGTGCTTGCACCAACAGACTGGTGAAACCATCTAAACCTACCTCCATACCTTGCATGATGTTATAGCGTTAAACATTGACTCTATGGCTCAGTGCATGGTTCTCAAAGTGGAGTCCAGGGTCTCTCAGGGTTCCTTGAGGAGGGTTCTACAGTAAATTGACCCTTACAAGTCTGTAACTCTGACAGTCTACAAATGGAACCAAGTGGACCCTAACGGGTCCATTTGGTTCCATTTGTAGACTGTCAGAGTTAAGGGGGGTCCTTGAGAACCAGTGCTATAGCTCATACGCTGTGTGTTCTTCCAGTCTCGCTACAGGAAGGAACAGACGTCGGCCCAGCCCGCTCCGTGGATCCCTCCAGTGGACAACCTGCTGAAGGACAGCAGCGACGGCTCGGCCCTGGCAGCCCTGCTGCATTTCTACTGTCCACAGATACTGCTGCTGGACGGTACGTACTGTACCAACCGAGAGGTTGAGCCATGGTGTGTGTGTGTGTGTGTGTGTGTGTGTGTGTGTGTGTGTGTGTGTGTGTGTGTGTGTGTGTGTGTGTGTGTGTGTGTGTGTGTGTGTGTGTGTGTGTGTGTGTGTGTGTGTGTGTGTGTGTGTGACCAAACGAATCTGCCAGTGCAAAAAAAAATTGCCCTCTGTGATTTGGGTCTGCCACTGCTCAGTTGTGAATCCATTTCCTGCTCCCGAAGTCTGGGTTGACCAATCAGGGCCCAGTATTCAAATATGGGAGACTGTAATTGGTAGTTGGTTGTAGGTCTAACCAATTGCGTCCAGAGTCATTGTTTTGATCCCGCCCCTTGGGGAAAAAAACGTCCTCATGGAAGCACCAGACTCATATCCACGCAGTGATATAGTCTGGCCACGCGAGGATGTGTGTGCGTGTGTGTGTGAGTGTGTCAGAAAACCAGAGAAGCGCTATATAAATGCATTCGATTTACCATGTTTGTTCATATTTGTAGAAAGAAAGACAGAAAGTGACTTTTCACTCTTCATCGTATACTTTTCTCTTTCTCTTTTTCTCACTCTCCAATTTTTTTCCCTTTCTTTCTTTCTTTCTGTTTCCAATGTCTCTCTCCATGTCTGCTTGTTTGCCCATGTATCTGACTGCTAATGTGTACTGTATGTGATTAGTTGTGATTGGTTGGCTGAATGCTGAGTGATGCATTAATTCATTAGGCCAAAGAGGACATCTTCAATACTAATCATGCTAGGTTACATTAACTTGATGAATGCCGCATGGCTCACCCTCACACACTCTCATACAGCTGTTGTTCAACCAAAAACTCATCGGCACGGAGACCAGTGATCAATCAACATTCATTTCTTCACATTAACACCTAGGCCATCCAGTAACAACCATATTGGTCATTCATCGACCATCCTTTGTACTGAAACATACTGTACCTTATAAACATACTGTACCATACTGTACCTTACAGACATACTTATAATACATTATAATCTGCTTATAACACTGTATAATTATAGTTATAAGAGCTCATACATTTCATAATTCTTTTTAATAATCATAACACATTATAAAGCATTATAATGACTGATAAGGTCAAGTATAAATGCATTGTGACATGCATATAACACTGTATAATTACAGTTATAAGCACTCATAAGTACTCATAATGCAATCATAATACATTACCAACCAGTTTATAATGACACTTTCTATGTTAATTCTCATAGTTGTAATTTGTTGCTTATTAAACATTATAGACACAATTATAATAGTTGACCTTATAAGTCATTATAGAATGCTGTATAATGTGTTATGATTATTGATAATAAAGCATTATGAGCATTAATGCGTTCTTATAACTATAATTATACAGTGTTATAATACAGATTATAATACATTATAAGTATATTTATAATGCATCATAGACATGGGATGCATAGCAAGTGTTACCATGGTCCTAAAACAGCTGTCTGAGCTGCCTGGCTGCCTCAGTTATGCCTGTCTAAAATGTACAACTACAAGCTCTCAACGCGTCACACTGCAATTAAGCTATCAATTATGGCCTAATGATTCTGGTTTTACTTGTTGAGGTGGGTTGGCATTTATACACAACTGTCCACTGGCACTGGGTAAAAAATATGGGGTTGCAAAATCGTGGGATAAATATTTTTTTTTTAAAGAGGAGGGGACAGAGACCGATTACTATTACAGAGAGGCATTTGGATCCACTTTGGATCCACAGATTCAGACTTTTTACGTATTATCTGAATCTGTATTATCTGAATATGTATTATCTGAATCTGTATTATCTGAATCTGTATTATCTGAAGACTGTCCTCGAGTTGAGTGAGCCTTCCCCTTGAGTTGCATGGCTGCCAGTTCCCACCGGATGTCATGTGTGAGTTCCGACTGCTCCAGATCATACCGAATAACTGCTAGCTTGCATAAAGTCTTTAGACTAGGACTCAAGTCTAAGACATACAGTCTAAGAGGTACAGGTCCTACAAAGAAGAAGACGCGATCTCCCACCATGCAATAGCACCCCCTATGCATTAAGCCCAAGGGGCCTTTCCCCTTGGGCTTAATCCTCTTCCAGGAGAAGGTCTCTGGATTGAACTTCCACGTATCATTATAGGTACTGTCCTTACTATTATAGTCAAAACCACCAAACATGTACAGCTCTCCATTGTAGGCAAAGGCTTCATTAACTGCGCGTCCTTCTGGACGAGGCTTTGCAGTGGGCGTGCTCAGCCAGCGGTTGGTATCTGTGTCAAACACTCTGATGTCCATCCGGAAATTTCCTCCTTTCCTCCTTTCCTCCTTTCCTAAGGACAAACATCTTTGTCCCGATGATGGTAGCCGAGTGATCTGATGAAGCAGGTGGCAGAGTGCCTCCGGTGTTAATTAAAGTCCAGTTCATTGTGGTGGTGTCCAACTTGTGGATGTCATTAATGTCATTAGTCCCGTCATTTCCTGCATGGATATACATGACCTTCCCCAAGACACAGGCTGTGTGGTCACATCTTGCTAATGGAACAGTGCCAGAAACCTTGAGCTTCAACCATCTGTGGGTGTCGACATCAAATCCATAGAGCATATTGCAGAGCTTCGTTATGTGTGCAATCCACCCACCCCAGATGTAGATGATCTCTGCTATTAGCACGGCTGTGTACCCCTCGGACAAGGAGGGAACCTCAAGGAGACGTTCTCCTCTTCCAGTTGTCACTGTGGGCAACTTCATGCAGCGCATAGACACTGTGTTGAAGACATTCACCTCAATCTGTTCCATGTTGTCATAACTTGTTTGATAACGGAACCCAAAGATGTACACCTTGTGTCCTACTGTCACGGCAGGAGCTGTTATATCTAGTGCATCTTTTAGATGCACCGTCCAGCGCAACATTATTCTAACTCTCTGAAGCTGTTTCTGTCTTTGACTCTCAAAGTCTGTGTGGGTTTGTTTCTGTCTTTGACTCTCAAACTCTGTATGGATGCGTTTCTGTCTTTGACTCAAAGTCTCTGTGGGTTTGTTTCTGTCTTTGACTCTCAAAGCCTCTCTCGGTGTGTTTATGTCTTTGACTCTCAAAATCTCTCCGGAATGTCTTCTTCCTTTGACTCTCAATTTCTAGTCATCTTCAACACCTGCAACGTCATTTATAGGCACACACAACACCCAACGTTGCCATGGTTTCTTTATAATAACGATTAGCGCAGGCAGGGGTGCAGACAGAAAGCAGTTACTCAAGTACTGTACTTAAAGGGGAATACCACTCATTTTCTATGTCGCCTAGAACTGGAGAATTGATTGTTGGGGTCATGTGATCAGCGACAAACGGAAGGTGTACTATTTGGCCCACCCTCTAGGCTGCTGCATTCACTAGCATGGTGAATTTCACTTCCAGCTGAAAAAGTACGACTTGAATATAAAGTTGAAGAGATATATCACTTTCAAAAACAATTTGGGTCATTTTATCGTCTACTCAGGCTTTTGTGAGACCCCCAGACAGTTTTTAAGATGCTTGATTCTGTATTTAAATATTTGATATTCATTTTATCAGACACGCCCCCTTCCTATACAAACCCATTATAACTTCAAACTCCATTTTTGCCAGACCCAAGGGGTCGGGCTTACATGAGGCTTTGTACCTGTTTCGTCCATACATGGGCATGGTCCATTTGTCCTCCGGCCCCAGCCAAAAAAAGTCTGTCCCCCTTTCGTCCATACATGGGCATAGACACAGGCTGACACGTCATGTGAAGTCCGGTGACGTAGTGCTCTGATCTTATAAAGTACTTATTCTGGGTCTGGCAGAACCAGGTCTCCTGGTCTTGTTAACATGTTAGATTCATCAAAAACACCCGTCCTTGGTTCTAATGACTCATCCTGCCCTCCTAATACTAATACGTGAGGGGCCGTGTTTTTTAGATTACTTTTTTCATTTATTTTATTACACTCTTTTATTGTATTCTAACAGCTTTAATGTATATCATGACATGGTTCAGTGTAGAAAATGAGTGATATTCTTCTTTAAGTATACATTTGAGGTACATTTACTTGACTTGAGTTTCAGTTTTTTTTATCATTTATACTTCTGCTCCACTACATCTCAGTGGCAAATATTGTACTTTTTTACTCAACTACAATTATTTGATGTAGCTACCAGTTACTCTGCAGATTTTATTCATTCATTTATTCATTTTATTCATACAAAACATCCTATTTTATACTTCCTTTAATCAAAAACTGAAGATCTACAAGCTCACACAACTTGTAGCATTGCGATGCAATATGATGCTTTAATCTAGGTGTGTGATGGCTGACTCAGCAGCCACACATAGACTATAATGTATGGTAACTCTTCCTTTTGGTTTATATATTTAGTGTGTTTATTTTAAGTTGGACATTATTAACAAGTTGAAATGACATAATTTATTGTTTGTAGTTTATTTGCATTTGATTTGACTGAGTTTTGTTTGAGATACCAGTTCTGTGGGAGGCTGCTGACATACATGGACATTATGGGCTGGCCAAAGGAATGGGGATCAGCTGCTCCAGATCTGCAGCTAATCTGGACAATTGGACTGCACCACAGTCCCTCTGCACTATGGGGTGGGGCAGGGGTTCTTAGAGTGTGTGTCAATGGTAGTCTTTGTCTTTTCCCCCTTTTGTGTTAACAGTGGTCTGACCCGTCCCTATACTGTATATGTCCACCTCCTGTGTCATTCTGGTTAGTTCAGTTTTCAGTTTAGTTGTGTTGTTCAGTCCTGTTTTTCTGTTTAGTTATTTGGTTTTGATTTGTTTATTTTGAGCACCTTTATTTTTGTTAAATGTTAAATCATTATTTGCAAAAAAAGAAAAAAGTATTTTAAAACCCACAAAGTTTTCCCTGTGTCTCTCCTTCCGACCAACTCGGTCCCTGACACTAGGATTTAGATTAATTAATCTTAATGTTAATCTTAATGTTAAGGTTTAAGTACAAGAGGGTGTATTTGCCTGTAAAGCCCTGTAACAGTGAGACTGTAGCCTCCCTCACACATGCACTGTAACCTGGAAGTTACAGTATCTAGACAGCTGGTCGGGTTGTATGTGTGAACACAAAAAAGAGTTAAGTCGTTGTAATGCCCGATTTACAACACCTCAATATGAATGATTTTCTGGTTAATTTACATTGAGCAAGTGGACGTGTTGTTGACACTTCTATTGTCAATGAGAGAGGAGACTCCCCGAGGTGTTTGGAGAGAGAGATTCTATCACTGAAAAACAGTTCATTCAGCAGTTTTAATTAGCGTTTGAGTTATAGTAAACACTCACAGATACTTCCGTGATCAATGGCTCATGATAAGCAATAAGAACGCGCTTTTCTTCTGTAATGAAGACAACGCGATACAGCCTAATATTAATTTGGGATGCTCCTACCAACTCTCTGGTGTAAAATGGTCAATATGAGCAATGGGCTTGCAGATGAAATCAATGTCTTCTCTCTCAATTTCTTTGATGACTATAATCTTCATCAGGGTAAACACTGACATCTATCTACTGTACATACTGTAACATCAGCGCTAAGACTGACAAATCCAGATTAGCCCCTGGTTTCGTCTTGTCTCCTGCAGTGGTGGAAAGTAAGTACATGTACTTAAGTAACATTTTGAGGTATTTTTTTTACCTTACTGGAGTATTTACAATGTGCAATACTTTTACTTCTACTCCGCTACATTTCGGAGGCAAAATTTTAACTTTTACTCCGCAACAATTATTTGGAAACTTTCGTTTCTACTAGTTACTTTGTAGATTTGGATTATTCTTACAAAACCACTTCAGACCTATACTTTGGCAATTTGAAAATAGCCGATCTACAAGCTCACAAGCTATTAAAAAGAAAAGGAAAACCTTCTGCATAATGAGTACTTTTGCTTTTTGGTACGTCAAGTACATTTTGATGCCAATGCTTTTGTGCTTTTACTTAAGTAAATGCCGAATGCCGAACTAGGGTATTGATACTTTGACTTAAGTAAAACAAGTGAGTGCTTCCTCCATCACTGGTCTTGTCTCCTGACAACGACTGTCCTGTTCTCTGCTCTCCCACCCCATGCAGATGTGTGTCTGAAGGAGAACATGTCTCTGGTGGAGCGTCAGTACAACCTGCAGCTGATCCAGGACTTCTGTAAGGACAACCTGAACTCCTGCTGCCACTTCACCCTAGAGGACATGCTGTATGGCTCCTCCACTGTCAAGGTACGGTACCGCACCGTCTGCTGCGCCGGATGAATATTGTTGCTGTCGGGCAGAAACCTCTTATCTCCATATTTTAGCTATTTGTGTTTTTTCGTAAACTAATGCCCTATACTTTGATCATACTACAGCGTCACACAAAAGTATCAAAAATACAGATCTACAAGCTCAAAATGTGGTGCGAAGTGATGCCTTTTTGAGCTTTTTGCTATTTTTGAATTTGAATCCTGAAAAGTAACAGTTTTGGACATCCGACAGAGACGATATACAGTACTGTAAGCTACTGTATATCGTCGCTATCGGGCAGAAACCTTGTATGTCCAACACTTTTCAGGAAATGGTCAAAAGAACCTTGTGTTCAGCATAAATTCACCTTAAAATGGAGACTGGACACATGAGAGGTCAAATGAAATGTACAGTAGAAATGATGAGAGAAACAGATGAAAGCGGTCCAGTGTGAGTGTGGTTGATGAGTGGCGAGTCATGCTGCTTTTAGAATACTGTTGGATGGAAGATATTGGAAAAACCCTCTCTGTCTAAACTGATTTGTTGTAAACCATCTGACTTCAGCAACCACACCACTCTTTAATGTATTGTTCCTTCCTCCCTTCCTTCCTTTCTTTCTTTCCTTCCTACCTACCTTCCTTCCTTCCTTCACCCAACATCAGTAGAGATTCATTGGTTGGGCTTCAAAAGCCGGAGCAACAACTTCTAGAGCCATCTTTGCATTAAGAAAGTGCTTGGGGGGCTTTTGAAAAATGTTCCTCCAAAAAAAGGAGGGGACAAATTTAGGGGAACAATTTTGCTCTAAGATTAAGCTCTGTTGGAAAGTTGAAAGATGTTCACAAAAAATTATAATATACTTTATGCCAGATGGCTAGCCATAAGGATGTACTCCAAAGTTTATGAATGAACTACATTTAGGCTTAGAAGCTTTCAGACTGGAACAATTCATATTTAATGAAAGACGGGGGTGGGGGTCGGGGGGGGGGGGGTATAGCGCATGATTCATTATACTGTAAGTACCCAGCCCTCCCCTCCCCCACTGGACCCCTGCCACCCCTTTCTCTTTTATTTTATTACATTGTTTCTCAAAGTGTGTCGGGGGGGGGGGGGGGGGGGGGTTCCCCGCAAAAGTAGTTAATACAGCATTTCAATCATTTTAACAACTTTATCCATTTCTATGTTGGCTATTAAAAAATAGCAGATCCACAAGCTCACAGCATGTCTCTTTGTGCCACACTGTGACCTTGTATATCTGCTATTTTTGAACATTTTTGAAAAAAATTGAAAAGTATTGGAAAATTCTGGTCCCTGGCACAAAAGGTTTTCAGATGGGGGTCTGCGGCCAAATACATGATATCAATTTGGTGGTCCTTGACTTGAAAAAGTTTGAGAACCTCACTGCTTTATTAGACTCCCTGTCTCTCTTTCTCTCCTTGTTACCATCCTTCTGTCTCACAAGCCTGCCTCTCTCTCTCTCTCTCTCTCTCTCTCTCTCTCTCTCTCTCTCTCTCTCTCTCTCTCTCTCTCTCTCTCTCTCTCTGACTCACTCCATCCCACTCATCATATCAGTGTTTACCTACACCACTTCATTTTTTCCTCCCACCCTTTATTTCTCTCATGCTGCTATCATGATGAGGATGCAGAATGGAAAGGAAAATCAATGCACTCAAAATTTAACATGCAGAGGTTAATTTTTAGCTCTCAAATCAGCTTGTAAAGTTGTTGTTTTTTTGCAAGCTGATGACTTACTCTCCGCTACATTTCAAAAAGAAATATTGTACTTTTTGACTCCACTGCATTTCTAAAAAGGGACTTTTGGGACAGAAATTTACACAAATATATGATGAATTAACCTATTTAAAATATAGTGAAATTAGCCTGTCATAGATAGAAATAAAAATAATAAATAGATCTGCTATTATTACTATTTTTACATTTTGAATTTCTGCAGAGATTTCTGTAGAGATTGCACTTCGTAATTTGTACTTTTGAATACTTGAACACTATTCACTTGAGTCCACCACTGGGCCTAAGTGATTAAATATAAATATTGGGAGCTCAGTACGTTGTGTTTAGGTCCAGACGGCTGTACTGCTGGTGATACTGTAATGCCATGGAAACTGACTCCCATCATTGCCATAGAAACCATTCTAAATGCATTCTGTGGCCTATTTCCATTCTTCTGGTGTAAGAGCAGCATGCTGTATGTAGGTCACATGAGTTCACTCTGCTAGAGATGGAGAACTAACATCACTGCTACTTGTTGTTACTTATTGTTTCTCTAGTAGGCTGAGAAGATTTGCATAAGTTTACCTATTATAGAGTAATTGGTGTAGTGTGTGTGTGTTTGTTTATGTGTGTGTGTGTGTGTGTGTGTGTGTGTGTGTGTGTGTGTGTGTGTGTGTGTGTGTGTGTGTGTGTGTGTGTGTGTGTGTGTGTGTGTGTGTGTGTGTGTGTGTGTGTGTGTGTGTGTGCGTGCGTGCGTGCGTGCGTGTGTGTGTGTGAGTGTCAGACTATACTGTAGATGTATTCACACTGAACAGAGTGACATCCGATGCAGGATCCAGTTGGAGAAGTAGTTTGTCTTTGTTTTGTGTGGATTTCCTAAGATACACGATACAACACGGTTGAAAGGACTAGAAAAGATTGTGTAAAATAAAAGTTTGAAATAGCTAAATATTTCAGATATTAAAACACATTACTGTAAGCTCTTCCAGACAGCTTGCGCCATAGAGCCACACCGTAAAAACAGAGATGATGTTTGGGTGGTAGGTCATTGCACAGCCTCTGTGTTCTGATGGCAGTCCCCTGACCACTGTTGGTGCCAAGATTGGTGCGGATCGGAGCAACGGTGTGCCTCGCAGGTCCACATGTTACGTTTGTGACGTACACCCACCCACCCACCCTCTAGGCCAGCGGTTCTCAACCTTTTCAGGCCACGACCCCCCAAAATAATCATATTTGAACTGGGGACCCCCAACCTTGATTCCACAGATAAAAAAAACCAAATAGCCGATCTAGGCGAGGCGTTGTGAGCTTGTAGATCGTCTATTTTCACAATTGTTGCCTCTTTCTTATATTATTTGACAATATGGCCAATGTTTGACCAGTTTTTATAGTATAGTTTGTTGA